>NC_081181.1:162776960-162867479 GCF_029867415.1 Vicia villosa
GTTCATCGAGCATGGGCGAAATAAAGCGTTTGCTTTTATTGCATTAGAATGGATAAAATATCGTTCATTTGTGAAAAAAGTTTTGCGTTGCGTAGGGGCAGAAAAAAACGTTTGATAAGTTGAAGATGATTTTAGGTGGATGACAAATATTCTAGAAATGAAGTGTACGCCAATCACCCATTTACTCGAGGAGCATGTGAATGTACATCCACCCATTCTCGTTTCATCTGATTTTAGAAATTTGAAAATTATTGGGTGGAATCCGAGTATTCGATAAATATAGCATACGCCAATCAATCGTTTATTCAAGGACATGTGGATGTACACCCGTCCAGTCCATTTTCATCCTGGTTTGTTTATTGTATTTTATCCGGAACACGATAGTTAGATCAATATGACATATGTCGATCAATCGATTATTCGAGGAACCAATGGATGTACATCCACCCATTCTTATTCGTCCGATTTGTTTGAGAAAAATGTTTTGTAAATCGATTAAAATAAAAGTGATCAATTTTTTATTATTGCGCTCGTCAGGGTTTCAAAAGCTTGTGCCTATGTATTCTCAAAGTACAATGAGAAATTCAGAGCTCCGTAGTTCGTCTAAAAAATAAGTACGTGTTTGGTTAATTTTAATTTAGAAAATGTTTCATTGTACGAGAGCGAAAGATGACTGGCTTGAGAAAGTTTCGACATCCGGGGAAATCTTATTGGTCTAAATGATTATGTACGGGAGGTTTATTTACTGTTTATGTACAATCTGAATGATTATGACTATTAATGTGCTTGACGAGATATTGAATCTCGCCCCTACGTATCCTCCAGCGCGCAGAATTCAAAGTTATGTAGTTCCTTGTAGTAAATTATTATGGTTTGGTTGATTTTAGTGGACGATGTTTAAGCCGCATTCTAGCACTTAGCATTGCTTGTTCATCGAGCATAGGCGAAATAAAGCGTTTGCTTTTATTGCATTAGAATGGATAAAATATCGTTCATTTGTGAAAAAAGTTTTGCATTGCGTAGGGGCAGAAAAAAAGGTTTGATAAGTTGAAGATGATTTTAGGTGGATGACAAATATTCTAGAAATGAAGTGTACGCCAATCACCCATTTACTCGAGGAGCATGTGAATGTACATCCACCCATTCTCGTTTCATCTGATTTTAGAATTTTGAAAATTATTGGGTGGAATCCGAGTATTCGATAAATATAGCATACGCCAATCAATCGTTTATTCAAGGACATGTGGATGTACACCCGTCCAGTCCATTTTCATCCTGGTTTGTTTATTGTATTTTATCCGGAACACGACAGTTAGATCAATATGACATATGTCGATCAATCGATTATTCGAGGAACCAATGGATGTACATCCACCCATTCTTATTCGTCCGATTTGTTTGAGAAAAATGTTTTGTAAATCGATTAAAATTAAAGTGATCGATTTTTTATTATTGCGCTCGTCAGGGTTTCAAAAGCTTGTGCCTATGTATTCTCAAAGTACAATGAGAAATTCAGAGCTCCGTAGTTCGTCTAAAAAATAAGTACGTGTTTGGTTAATTTTAATTTAGAAAATGTTTCATTGTACGAGAGCGAAAGATGACTGGCTTGAGAAAGTTTCGACATCCGAGGAAATCTTATTGGTCTAAATGATTATGTACGGGAGGTTTATTTACTGTTTATGTACAATCTGAATGATTATGACTATTAATGTGCTTGACGAGATATTGAATCTCGCCCCTACGTATCCTCCAGTGCGCAGAATTCAAAGTTATGTAGTTCCTTGTAGTAAATTATTATGGTTTGGTTGATTTTAGTGGACGATGTTTAAGCCGCATTCTAGCACTTAGCATTGCTTGTTCATCGAGCATGGGCGAAATAAAGCGTTTGCTTTTATTGCATTAGAATGGATAAAATATCGTTCATTTGTTAAAAAAGTTTTGCGTTGCGTAGGGGCAGAAAAAAAGGTTTGATAAGTTGAAGATGATTTTAGGTGGATGACAAATATTCTAGAAATGAAGTGTACGCCAATCACCCATTTACTCGAGGAGCATGTGAATGTAAATCCACCCATTCTCGTTTCATCTGATTTTAGAAATTTGAAAATTATTGGGTGGAATCCGAGTATTCGATAAATATAGCATACGCCAATCAATCGTTTATTCAAGGACATGTGGATGTACACCCGTCCAGTCCATTTTCATCCTGGTTTGTTTATTGTATTTTATCCGGAACGTGACAGTTAGATCAATATGACATATGTCGATCAATCGATTATTCGAGGAACCAATGGATGTACATCCACCCATTCTTATTCGTCCGATTTATTTGAGAAAAATATTTTGTAAATCGATTAAAATAAAAGTGATTTAATTTTTTATTGAAACGTGAAATATAGAGTATTTTAATTATTTAATATTTATATTTAGGATAATTTAAATCAATTCTCTTTAATTATTAATTATCAATAAAAAATTAAATAAATAATAGCCCTTAAAAAAGAGATGCAAGAAGCATATGCAGGGATGTGTACTAAAATATGAGGTCCAAACCGAAAGTAAGCTCTGACCTTTGATTAAAACTTCCTAAGAAAAATTCAAAAAAATATAAAAATAAAAAATAAAAATAAAAGTAAATGAAAAAAAATAAAATAAAAAGAAACTCACATAGAGGATGCGCCCCTCCCCCTCATGTATTTTTCTTTATTAAACCTTTTTTAAAAAAGAGAGAAAGAAAAGAAATGTTGACTTATTCAAACCTTATGCTAGAGCAAATAAAATTAGCACACGTGGCATGTGATTTTTTTTAAAAAGAAAAAATAAATAAAAATTTCATATTAAATAATAATAAATAAACTCAATTAGATATCGTGACCCTCTTCTTCTTCTTTACAAACTTATTCTTTTTCAAAATTTCATCTCTTTCTCTCTATTCCAACATCAACACCAATAAAACAACATACCAACTCTAAACAATAAGCCATTTCTCTCTTCTTGAAACATATCAAAATATAGTAGCAAAAACAAATAAAATAAAACAAATGCATCGCTCAAAGGATGAGACGAGATACCGATCGGGCAGTCTTGTGAAGGAGAGGGAAGTCGATGGTGACCGATGTAAAGCGAGTGGCAGACATGTTTGGAAATTGGGACGGGTCGACAGGGGTGCGCCGTGCTTGCATTTTGGATTTGGTTTTGACGGAGACTTTGGTTTGCTACGATTCAACTTCTTCCTGTCACGACGTAAAAAAATTCCCAATCGTATCACACGCTAGAAATACTAACAGAGTCGTAAAAAAATTCTCAATCGTATCGCACGCTAGAAATACAAACAGAGTCGATTATGCAAGAGAAAACTATTAGCACCTCTCACATCTATTGTATTCAATAGGAACCATTTAGTTAGTCTTATGATCAGATGTTAGCGTGATGTCTACTTGTGGTTTTAAGAAAGAAAAGAATGAGGTTTGATTTTTTTATTAGTCTTAAAAACCACTATTTTAGACCCATTTTTTAAGTTTTCTATGCAATTTTCGTCCCACTAATTTACTTTTTCCTGCAAAATTAGTCCCTATTTTTGTCCCATTTTTCAACAGAAAACTTAAAAGGGGGGCCAAAATCGTGGTTTAAAAAATCGGGGGACTAAAATCGAAAAAAAGACAAAATAGGAGGACCAAAATTGCAACTAAGCCTTTTTAGGTTTTTATTATTGTACTTGCCAAGAATTCAAAATCTCGTAGCTATGTATCCTCATAGTGCAATGAAGAAATCAGAGCTTCGTAGTTCGTGATAGAAAGAAATTTTGTTGGTTGATTGATTTTATTTATAAAAAAGGGTCTAATCGCACTTGGGCGAAAAAGACAAATCATTTGAATGGGGTTCGCACTTGGGCGAGATTTGTGCAAAGGTGGATTTGTAGATGATGTGGGAGGATGCTCCATGAATGACATGCATAACTACTTGATTGATGAATGCATGCTATGGTTCAGGGTTTTGGTTTGAATGTTTCAATGAGTGCCCATATGGTGGGTCATGTGCAGTTGAAATCGGGAAGGATGTAAAGGTTTTATAAAGTGGAAAAGGTCATTTGATAGGATGTTGTACAAGCATGACTTCTCGAAGCCTACTATGAGCTTGGTAGTTACAGATGTATGACACAGCCTGCAGAACAGCTTAAAGTTATGAAGAGATCTCGACCCTTATCTTGCTCCAGATTGATGAATCCTTGAAGACATTTGCATCAACAGAAGTTAAAAACAACTGGTGATCTTGAAATAACGTTCCCTAATGCTTAGAACTTTGAAATGGATTTCCCCTGATTGACGAAATCTTGAAGGGAGGTGACCCTGATAAAGCCACTTTAGGCTCTTCAAACAATTTCCATTGTTGGAACTTCCTTAAGGCTTAATGCCGACTCATAAATGAAATTGTTCATCTAAAATGGTAATTTCAATGCGACGTGCATGCAAATTTTGAAAACAAATCATTGAAATGATGTTACGGTATAACATGGGTAATTCACTGATGGTAAATCACTGATTAACAAATATTTTGAGTCAGGTTAACACTAGGGATGGCAACGGGTGCCCGCGGGTGCGGGTTTTATACTACCCAAACCCGCACCCGAAATTACCACCCAAACCCGAACCCAAACCCAAAAGCTATTTGGGTGACAAAATAACACCCACGCCCACACCCGTTGGGTTCGGGTTTTTTCACCCAAACCCAAACCCAAAATACATAAAATATATTTTTCCTACAATTTTCTTACAACTTTCCATAAAAATATATATATATATATATATATATATATATATATATATATATATATATATATATATTATATATAATATATTATATAATATATATATATATATAATATACATATATATATATATATATATATATATATATATATATATATATATATATATATATTCGGGTGTGATTTCGGGTTTCGGGCGCGGGTTTCACACTACCCAAACCCACACCCGACATATCGGGTGGCACCCGAACCCAAACCCAAACCCAGTCAATTCGGGTTTTCACCCGTTGACTCGGGTTCGGGTGCGGGTGAGCCCCGCGGGTTTGGGTCTGTTTGCCATCCCTAGTTAACACATCCTTGTTGTAGTATGCTTTCAAAATAAACCTTGTTTCAGTTAGGTCTTTTGAGGGTTGTAACATGGTCTGTATCACAATTTAAGAAAGAAAGGATATAGGCTTAAATTTGATTTTAGCCCAACTCATTCTTCGTGATGATCTTTAGTTCTACATCCAGTTAATTTGACATACACATTCAACTTCCAAAAAGATTTGCAGGTGATGTTTGAGAACCAATGATTTTTTGAGGTGGCACTCTCCTCTTCTTCTTTGGCAGTCACACAAGCTTGTTCCTGACTTTGCTTTTGTTGAGGATATTTGGATTATCCTTCTTTTTGATTTGATTCTTGTTTTCTATCCCTAATTTTCCTGGACTGTTTCTTTCGGGTTTTCAATCCAGCGGGATGCTCTAATTTTTGCCATCCATTTTAAGTGAGATAGTAAATGGTACCACTGAATAATTTGAACAGGATGACCATTTCCCATGAAGTTTGAAAAAAGTCAATACTCAAACTATAAAGAATTCAAACCATGGTTAGCAATAGAAGAATAAAGGTTACTAAAAAACAAGTTAGTGAAAAAAACACAGCTTACAAACAGAACAACTATGAATCAAAAAAGCTAAAAATCACATGTCTTTATACTCGGTGAGGCTGAAATCTTGCTATTGAAATAGTTGAATATAAAAGCGATGATAATGAAAAAGTCCATTCTAAAAGCGAAGAAAAAAATGAACATGAAGCATTCACTAATATTAATGAACAACTGCCTTTTTTTAAATAATTGCATTACTAAAGCAAGAGTCAAGTTCTTTCATGGTTCAATAAATGGTTACCTAAAATAAAAACTGCAACACCAATAAAAACGACTTCAAAAAATATAATTGTGTGCATCTGCAATTTTCCAAATTGTTCTTCTAACTAATCCTGGAGACCTTTTTCCTTTATCAACAAAACTTTTCAAAGTGGACAATATATTTATGAATAAATAGACATGGTGGTAACTTTCTAAATTGCTTAGAATCAATGAAAGTGGAGAAAACCAACCTTGCGTAAATGGGTAGTCATCATATTGGTTAAAAATGCTTACAATCAATGTTAAGTGGAGAAAACCAACCTCATATTTTACTAATAACTTATATGAAGTCAGAGTTGAATTGATTAAATTTTTGGAATTAAGAAAGGCTACCACATGTCCACCAAGAGAAAAGTTTAACAATGATTACTAATAACCAACCTCATATTTCACTAATAAAAATGATTATTAAACTAACCTTAAATATGGAAAGGTTTAAATCTTGGATTTTCAAAGGCATTATATCTATCATGTACTGCATATACCTGCACAAAACTAAAATTAAGGATGTCACATAAAATGCTTTAAGTTGAGGATCCATGTCCTGTCCTTCTGCCACGCTTCACGAATCATCATCATAACAACTTCTGGAAGACTTTTTCCACGAAGCAAAATCTTAAGGACACTATCAAAACATCTTGCAAAAGAAAATGTCATGATTCAAACTAAGTAGGAAACTATGCAAATATAAAATGAACAACCTCTCAGAAATTTCAGTGAATAAATTGAACAAAATAACACGGTTAACTTTGTAATTGGCACACCTAAAATTCAATGGAAAAAACGTCTAAATATAATTTCAATAGGGTAAGATGCATCTTTCTTTTGAGAACATAGTTCATTGAAAATCAGACAATATGAGTTTCAGCTTGCAAACATGAGTGACTGAATTTCATATGCAGTCTCCTGATATTATAACCCATAATCCAATTTTCATACCAAAACACCGATTATCAAACATGTGCAGAAATTCACAATCATATTAAAGATGTTATCGAAAACACCGGATATTACATGAGTGAAAAACCACATTATTAATCACAATCAACACACTTGCATATTTACTCCCATGATTCTTTTGCGGGTGTGATTTCAGCAACAAAATCGCGTCTTGCAACAGCCATTGAAAAAAATCGAAGCAATAGATAGAAGGATTAGAGGGACACGATAATTCAGAAAAGGAATTGGTCATATTTATAGATAGGCACAATAATCAGGAAATACCAATAATCAGGAAGAAACAATATTGATTAAGCACTGCTTAGGAATTGAGAGATGAATAATTACCATTAAAGAGAATGAATTGTGAAACCCATAGAAGCAGAATCGTCGAAGAACAATGGACGAAATGACTGGTCGGTTGAAAGGATTGAGAAAGATACATTGAATAAGGGGAATGAATTGGTGGAGAAGAATAGGGTTTGCCGTAAGCGGCCAATGTTTTGGGAAAAGCTAATGGAAACTGTGTGGTCATAAACCAATTAAAAGGGTGTTATCCAAGAGAATAGAGAATCAATAATAATTTGAAAAATAAAATTGAATAATTTAATTAATAAATTAATAATAATGTTTTGGGAAATGATAATGGGAATTGTGTGGTCATAAAACAACTAAAAGTAAAATTGAAAAATAACGTCCAAGAGCATAGGGAACAGGGAATCAATAATAATTTGAAAAAAAAGATTGAATTATTTAATTAATAAATAATAAATTAACAAAAATAGAAACATTTCTTTAAGTAGAAATAATTAAAATAGTAAGGGGTCTAAAAATGTGCTACTTGTCAAAATTGTCAATAAACTCATTTTGCTTTATTATTATGTATGATTTTTTTTATTTGAAAATAAGTCTGGTCGGGTTAGGGTTTGTGTAAGTTAGACCGTAGACCCATGTTAATTAACTTTGATTATTCTCATTCATATTTAACTATAATACTTATTATATATAATCTTAATCAATTTTGCTAAAATGTATTTAAATATTTAAAAATTAATTATATCAATCTTGAATCGATTTTGAAACTTTCAAAAGTGAATCAAATACACATTAAATTTATTGAATCAATTTTAAAAAAATGTATTTCATTTCATCTCTTAAAACTCTTATGAGCTTCATTTTATTTTCTTAATCAAATCTCTCATAATTATGAGTTTTGATAAAGTGATAAATAAAATATGTATAGTACTAGAGTTAGAATTGGTGTTGATGAGGATCTTGAAATGATTGTGCTGATATCTGACACAATGGTGTGGGGATGGACATGCAAGTTTGCACTTCCACGTCCAAGTAAGTTCATAGTCCAAGATGAGTATAGTGAAAAATGAGTATCAGAAAAATTCACCTTGAGTCCCACGTGTGCTAACTTTATACGTTAGATTGTTTTGATTGGGCTTGCATTTGGTTTGGCCTTCGATTTGGTCCTTTAGCCGACTTAGAACAAACCTTTCGCCGACCCAGAACTGTTGCCCCTAAGGCTTTACTGAGTAATAGCCACTCGAGGAAGTCTTCGAAGTCGTGACCAACATCTGGCAATGGTGCTCGTCGTAGGAGAGAAGCAGGATTCAGACCAGTTGCAAAATTAGTGGGAAACAAGCACATTAAATGCTTTCCCATCGAAACATTTCATCGATTCTTCCTACGTATGGTTTTAGGTGATCAATTTATGGTATGACACTTCTTTCTACTACACTTGTATCTACTACACATTAAATGATTTTTCCTGTGTACTTGAGTTTGTTTACATTTCTAGTGATATGGTCTATTGAATACTTGTATCTATATGTTAGGGTTTTTGAGTTTAAGAGAACTTTTTTCGCTTCCTTTGAGGGATAGTTTCTACTTAAGAGCATTTTTCCTTCTTTTTCTCCAAGAGTATTTTGTAGAGTGATCGCTATTCTTTGAACAAAGCTTCCACTCTCGCATTTGAACTTCTCTTTTCTCATTAAATTTTGCTTCTCCCAAGCACCCTCCCCACCTTAAATTTTTTCATATCTTCAACATTTCCTTTACCTCAAGGATTAATGACTCCCCTCACTTAGTTAGGGTAAAAGTATCTTCTAATATAAATCATTCCCACTTAATCACTGATCAATCATCCCACAAGATCATATATGTATCTGATGACTCTAATTTGGAGAAGCTTTTTAGAGGCTCTTCATGTAAGAAAACTTCTTTTGGTGACTCTTCTATCAAAGCTCTATTCTCCAATGACGATGAGAAGAAGAACATGCAGTCACTTCTATGCCCACTTCCTCTCAAGTTGTCAAAACTTTGACTTCACATGCTTTGCTGAATCCATAAATGAAGGTTGCTATATTGAATAGGAAGGATTCTAAATATTACGTTAAGGTCTATAAAAAAATCATACGGTCGATACCCAAGAGATGCTGACATCACGGATCTTCTAGAACATGGAGCCCGTTTGGATGGAGTTAGGTGACTTAAACTCTTAAAGATCTTTAAGGTCGATGAGTTTAGGGGTGTTCGCGGTGCGGTTTGGGCAGTTTTGACGTAAAAAATCATCCGAACCGCAAGAGAAAAAAGTGTGTGGTTCGGTTGGCTTTTAGAAATAAAACTGAACCAAACCAAACCAAACCATACATACACATATTGATGACAACATAACTTTATATTTGGTCCTTTATGCGTTACCAAATAACAACAAAATCATCATATTTGGATAACAACTTTCCATTTAATATACAAAAATAATATTAGATAAAAGTGGAATAAAAAATATAAAATAGTAGCATAAAATAACATCAAAAACATTATAATGAAATAAAAAAAAAGAGGAGATGAAAAAGAAAGATCAAAAGAAATACAATTAGATAAGAAGAGGAACATTAAAAACGTAATTGGAAGAGAGAACAATAGAATAAAAATAATAAGATGAAAAAGAAATAACTTAAGAGATGAATGACTAGAAATGAATATGTGATATGTATTTGGAAGAGAAGATGAAAAGAAGGTGCAATACCACTAGGAGAGATTTGAGAAGACTTAAACTGAAACCTTAATTGTGAGGAAGAGAAAATCATTCGTAATCGTAAGGCTAAGGCATAATAGGTTTGAGTTTGGGTTGGATATAAGTTTATTGAAGTTTGGGGGATTGTAACATAATGCGGTTTGATTCGGTTTGGTTTGGTTTTTAAAATACAAACCGCAAACCAAACCGAACCGCGCGGTTTGTTAAAAAGTGACCCAAACACATCCGAACCAAATACGGTTTTTTGCGGTTTCGGTTTGCTTTGGTTCGGTTTTGCAGTTTCCTATTGGGCCGGTTTGGTTTTGAACATCCCTATAGATGAGTTATCCTTGAAAAGGTCTATGTTGGTGGAATCAGAGGATACAAGAAAATATAGTTTGGTGGACTCAGAGATTGTGGGCACCCCTTTCGTTTTAAGTCATCAAGTTGTCGTAAGTACGACCAACATCACATTTGACCGTCCTACCGATTGGTCGGTCCTTCTGGTGGATCCTTAAAAAAAGGATATGAAACACCTTTGAAGGGTGTTATGTCTCTTTTTACGAGTATATCTTTACCATGATAAATATGTGGTTGCCTTTGTCTGTATTTAAGGTGGAAATGTTGAAGTACCTGGAAGTTGCCCCCTCCTAACTTTAGCCGGATTCATGGACTTTCATAAAGATGTTTCAATTTTAGGCCGAGCATATGTCTTGGAAATCCTCCTACCAGTTGTCCTTCAATCCGTTCACAATAGTACACACTGCTTAGTATAAGACCATGTGCAATGGGTGTGTTTAGTTGAACTCAACATGCAAAATCTCTTCCAATGGGTGTTTAGAGTAGTGTTGAATGTGAGGTGGAAGAGAGAGGTGTTGAGAAAACTCAACACAATTGAGACTGACGCAGGGGGGCATGTGGCAGCTTCTGATTGGCTGGCCAAATATTTATCCATTTAATACTTTGAACTCAATTATTTCGTTGCAAATTATTTTTTTTTATTTTTTTTACCAAAATTCATGAATTTTTTTTCTCTATAAATAGAGACTTGGTTCATTTGATTTGGACACAGGAAAAAAACCAAGTTTTTCACTATCTTAATCTTATTATTATCTTTCTATTAGTGTTTACGTTACTTGTGTGTTATATTTTAATTTAATTTAATATGATTTGTATCGTATTCAATTATTTAAATAAATTTTGTTTTTATTACAAAAAATTAAAAAATAAATTGTTAAGTATTTATTATTTTAATTTAATTTTAATCGATAATTATAATTTTATGTAATTATAAAAATAAAAATAAAATTTAAATAAGAATATGAAAATAAAAAGTGGTGGGGTAGGGTGTTGAGTGAAAAATCATTGGAGAAAGTAAAAGTTGAATGAGTGTTGAGTTATTAGGTGGAAGAGAGAGAAAATGATGTGGAGTGTTGTGAGTTGAAAAAGTGGGTGTTGAGTGTTGAAACCAATGTAAATGGTCTAATATCCGGGACTAGGGACTTATTAAGCTACGACAGTATGTTCTCTTGTTTGGCCCATTCTTTGAAGATTGTGAAAATCCTCACCCTTGTAAAAGTAGATTTTCGAAATACTCTACTTGACCCCACTTCCATCCAAAGCTTCATTCGCATGGCGTCGAACTTGACTCCCTTACTGCTGAAGAAATTATGATGATGAGGGGTCTAGAATCTCTCTACTGGAGATTTCGATATGATTAAATTGTTATTAAAAGATAAACTCTCTCCATCTCCTCAATCTCTCTTTCTTGTAAATTTGTATATCATGGTCAGACCAAAACAATAAAATCACCTTTTCAGTTGCCCTTTCCAATCTTTTTGTTATATCATTTGTCAAACAGAAATTAAATTATAAGCTGTGTTGTTATTTTAGTTTAATTAGCATAGTGGAAAAAGACAAAGTTGGAAAGTGGAGATTGTTGTGAATATAATTCAAAAGAGAGTTATATGAATAAAAGAAAATAAGGCAACTAGCAATACAAGTTTTCAGATAATGTGAGAATGAGAAGATCTTTTAAACCACAATAGTATTAAAAATAAAATAAAAATAAAATTTCCTTTAAATCATAAATTATGAATGGGTCAATTAGGAGAGAGATTCTCTCGCTATACCTTTTCAAAATCTCTCGAAAAAAATGTGAAAATAGTATGAATGCCATCTATTATAATAATACATATTGAATGAATGAATAAATAAGTAAGTGATTGTGGGAGAAGAAGAATCTAACTCAATTAACCCAAGGTGTGACTACATCCATTAACATTCTTTTAAATCTCTTTGCAATTCAAGCTATATATGACTGTATGTATATATCTCATGAACACACATGTATACATTGTTATTGTTACAGTGAAAAAAGACAGAAGATCACCTGAAAATGAAGGAAATGCAGCATGATCCAAGGTATTTTCAATATTTTTTTAAAGAAGATGAATCTAGAATTTAATTTTTGAGTCGTCTCATATTGCGCTAAGGATGTATCTAGAATTTCAACAGTTTTTGTTATATGATTTAATAGTGAATTTCAACAATATTATATTTTGAGTTTAAAGGTAGTACACTGACTGTGTAAACTAACTTTACACATACAATCAATCAAAATTCTTACACTTGTCATGTCATATTAGTTTTTTTAAATTAAAATTATATTTTAATTAAATACATGGTTGTGATTGGTTGATAGTGTACAAAAATGTCAACTAAATATTTTCATTGGCTTATAAAAGTTTCACCATTGATTTACTCGTTTAATATAAGTATTTTTAATTTTAAATATAAGAACAGTTTTGGTCAAAATTATTAAAGTTCAATACTAAAATTGAAACCCTAACTCCAAATATTTTGGAGACCAGATGCTATAATTTTATTAAATATGGAAGCTGGATGTCACTACATCATTCTATTACATGGTGGAATTCATGTTTGTTATTTTTATTATATCTTATTTTAATTTTTCCAAAAAAAACTCATATATATAGGATGGTGGTCAGTGACGACGAAGAGATATTTGATATACTAAGCGACGAAATGATACTGGATACAGTGGCTGTGATTTCGATGGTATTATGTTTTCTATTGATTATCTTTCCAGCTCTAAAGCTATCATCATGTTGTGGTAAATTCATTACAGATCATGTTGGAGGAATTTCGGTCATTTCCATCATTCTTTTTTCACTTTTCCAAATGTTGATAGTTGGTATTATATCATGCCGCACAGTTAACAAGAATATTTTTACAATCTTATACATATTGCTGTTATTAACCGTAATATCTGTTATAGAAATGAGCATTCTTTCACCGGTTACCGCTATGTACACTTTGTTCATATGCGTCTTCACAAATGCAAGGATTGTTTCCCTCAACTGGAAAGAGATATGTAAGGTAGATAAAGTAGTTTTGAAGAGAATTCAAATATTTATAGCACCAATTTGTATCATTTCTTTGATTTGGAATGTAATTTATAGCACCAATTTGTATCATTTCTTTGTTTCGGAATGTTAATCGCAAATTTCATGCGTTGAATCCTTAACTCCATTTTCTTCTCAAGGATGGACAATCTCTGGATTGATTATCTTTTAAAAATGATAATGTTTAATTAAATAAAACCATACATGTACTTGAGATTTTCGACGCCATGCATGTTTTTCTAATTTTTTTATTAATTTATCTTACTTTAGATAAATTCATTTAAAATTTATTTGTTGTGCACAATTTGAATAAATAAATCTCATACCATAATAGTTTTCAAGAATGTAACAAAATTAATATTTTTTATAAGTTAATATAGGTATTACAGATATTTTACCTTAATACAAAAGAAAGAAAATAAGAGACGATCAGAACAGGAAAACTCAAATACAAACTAACATATTTCTTAACCAATTATTCATATCACTCACAATCAACCCCTTAACTTTAGCACCAAACCATTCTTAAAGAAGCGTTTTAGTTAAAGAAACAATTTAACTAAAACAATTTAGAAACGTTATCTGTACGCTCAAAGTAACACATACACCGTATAATAATACAGTTTTTTTCTAAAATGTTTAAAATTTATTTTTTATTTAGCTTGACTCACAAACAATCACATGGACATGTTGAATATGATACGGTGTACATCAATGGTGTAAGATTTTGGTGTTCACATAACAACCCTCAAAATAATTTCACGCACTCCTTTTTAGCCTCCCTTAAAAAGAGTTTTCGTTCCTAATACTTTTTTTAATAATAAATTAAGACACACACACACAATATATATATATATATATATATATATATATATATATATATATATATATATATATATATATATATATATATATATATATATATATATATTACTAGCTCTAGCGCAGTGGGAAGTGATGTGCTGCTCTCCACTGTTTCGGTGGGAACTAGTGAAGGCAGGGAGACTGTTGTTGGGGCCATCAACAATCTGGATGAGGCAGAATATGTTGTAGGTGTATCACTGGATGCTGTTGATCGTGACCAGGGGGTATTTGTTAAAGCTATTGAGTTTGCCTTATCGGGAACACTTTCTGCGGTTGCTGCTGGGCCTATTTTACCAGCCAGTTCCGCTTCTGTGACGGTGATGGAGGGTTCGCGGTGTACGCCTGAGAATGCCTCGCGGAAGTTGGATTCAGGGGAGGACACTAGGGTTGTTAGCCTGGATGTTGGTGTGGCTGAGGGTCATAAGGAGGGGTGTTTGGTTGGAGGTGAGGAGGTGGCAGGAGGGATTCAGGCAGATATGTAGGGAGCTGATGGAGCTGCGATTCCGGTTATCTCTAGGTGTCGCAAGCCTTTATCTTTTTTCCTTAAATCTAAGTCTGGGATTAATAGAGGCACGAGGGGGAAGGGGAAGAAAAGGGTGGATAGCAATGTGGCTGGTAGCGGTAAGCATTTAGTGGCTGTTTGTGGAAAGCAGAGGCGCTATGTGTCTGGTTCCCCACATGTCTCTGCTGCAGCAGTCCCAGCGGGGAGTAATACTTTGCTTTTTTTGTTTGTTGGTGGTTCGTTTGGCTGTATGGATAATGGGGCGGCTGATTCCGATATAGTCCGCTGTAACCAACAAATTCTTAGCAATTTTGGTCAAGCATCGGGAGATAAATTGTTGAAAGCCATATCTAACTTAGGTGTGGTTCAGTTTGTTGCTAAGGGTGATACTCAAGATAGCATTGAGGAGATAAAAGTTAGCGAAGCGAAATGTTCTCTTGGAGGGAAGGCGAAATACATTCCTTTACTATGATTATTGGTTCTTTAAACATAAGGGGGGGGGGGGGGGGAGGTAGTTGGATCAAAAGGAAACACATTAGTAGTATTATTCAAAAAGGAAAAGCGGATGTTTTCTTTCTTCCAGAAACTAAGTTGAGTTCTATTTCGGATGTGGTGGCTAGGAGTTTTTGGGGAAACTCGGATGTTGACTTTTCTTTTTCGGAATCCGAGAGAAGGTCGGGAGGTATCCTTACATTATAGAAAGCTAGTTCTGTTTCGGTTGTTCTTAGTTTTCGAGGCATGGGCTTTTTGGGTATTAAGGTTAGTTGGAAGAATAAATTCTTTTATTTAGTTAATGTTTATGCGGCTTGTTCTTTGCCTATTAAGCGCATTATGTGGGAGGAATTGGTGGATTTGAAACTCAAATTTAACGATGGAGATTGGTTAATTGGAGGTGATTTTAATGCCATTAAAATAAGTAGTGAAAGAGTTGGTTGTTCTTTGTCTACGCAAAGAACGAAATGGGTTGAGTTTTCAAACTTTATCGATAGGTGTGGTTTGATTGACGTTCCATGTAAAGGAAAAAAATTTAGTTGGTTTAGTGGGGATGGAAAAACAAAAAGTAGGTTGGATCGTTTTCTCATTGATGGCAACATTATTTCTTCTTGGAGTGTAGCGGGGCAACTTATTGGGCAAAGGGACGTGTCGGATCATTGCCTGGTGTGGTTGGTTGTTGATAAGGAGGATTGGGGTCCTAAACCATTCAAGTTTAATAATAAGGAGTTCTTGCATTTTGTGGAGGTTGAATGAAAGGCGATCATAGTTAGAGGGAGAGGAGATTTTGTCCTAAAGGAGAAATTTCGTATCATTAAGGATAAGCTTAGATGGTGGAACATCACGATGTTTGGTAAGTTCGATTTGGAAGTAGAGGAAGGGGTTCGAGAATTGAATGAGGAGGACGATTGTGATGTGTTGGATGTTGATATTCAAGCCATTAAAAAAATGCTAGTAGTAGAATTTGGTTGAATCTTCGAATCAAAGAGAATATGCTTATCCAAAAATCAAGGTTAAAGTGGCTTAATGATGGAGATGCTAATAGTAGATATTTTCATAGAGTTATGAAAGAGAGGAGGAGGAGGAGGAGGAGGAGGAGGAGGAACCACATTAGTACTATTTCCACACCTAGAGGTATCATTGATGAAGTGGAGGAGGTTAAGGAAGAAGTGAGGCGCCACTTTGATAGTAAGTTTAGAGAAGATAATTTTAGTAGACCGGTTCTTGATAATGTGCTGTTCAATGCCTTATCTACGGAGGAATGCGCTTCTCTTGAGTTACCTTTTTCCGAGGAAGAAGTCAAGGATGCGGTGTGGAGTTGTGATGGATCGAAAAGTCCGGGTCCGGATGGTTTTTCTCTTCTTTTTGTGAAGAAGTGTTGGTTATTTTTAAAGGATGATTTCATGAATTGTTTTAGGGCCCTTTTTTCGGGTGGAGCTCTTTCCAAGTCTATTACTTCTTTGTTCTTATCTTTAATTCCAAAATCTTCCAATCCTTTGGGTTTGGATGATTATAAACCCATTTGCTTGGTCGGGTGTATTTATAAAATTATTTCTAAGGTTTTGGCCGGTAGGATTAAAAGGGTGTTGCATTCTATTGTTTCTCCTTGTCAAAGTGCCTTCGTACCGGATCGTCATTTGCCTTGTGGTGAATGAATTGTTGGATTTTTCTTTGAAGGAAGGAAAGGGTGTTCTTCTTTTTAAAGTGGATTTTGAGATGGCCTACGATAAGGTTAGTTGGAACTTTCTTAGATTCATGTTGAAAATGATGGGTTTCAGGGAGCTTTGGATTAAGTGGATGGAAATATTGATTTTTTCTAGCAAAATGTCGGTCCTCGTTAATGGTAGTCCTACTAAAGAATTTACGGTTGAAGGGGGGCTTCGGCAAGGTGATCCCTTATCATCTTTTCTTTTTGTTTCGGTCGCGGAAGGGCTTAAAATTTTGGTTGACAAGGCGGTGCAAAATGGGGATTTTGTTGGTTGTGATGTCAAAGGGGGATGTTTTGTTGACATCCTTCAATTTGCGGATGACACTATTTTGGTTGGAGATGGTAGTTGGAAGCATTTGTGGGCTATAAAAGCGGTGTTAAGAGGCTTTGAGATGGTGTCAGGTATCGAGATAAATTTCAATAAGAGTAAGCTTATTTGAGTGAATATTAATTCTCGTTTCTTGGATGTGGCAACTTCTTTCCTCTCTTGCAAGAGGGAAGACAAAGAGTTTACTTTTTTAGGTATTCAGATTGGTTCTAATCCTAGAAGGATTAAGTTTTGGAGTCCTTTGGTTGATAATATTAGGAGGCGCTTGAGTTCTTGGAAAGGTAGATTGCTTAGTTTCGGCAGAAGGTTAACTCTCTTGAACTCGGTGTTAGGTAGTTTACCTATCTTTACTTTCTCTTTTTACTTGGCTCCGAAAAAGGTCATTAGGGAGATTAATTCAATTCAAAGCAATTTCCTTTGGGGGGGGGGGTATGGAAGAGAGGAAAAGAGTTCATTGGGTGGGATGGAATGATGTTTGTGCTTCTAAGGAAAAGGGGGGGGGGGTTAGGAATTAAGAGAATTGAAAAATTTAATTTGGCACTTCTTTCGAAGTGGAAGTGGCGTATTTTGGAGGATTCTAATTCTATTTGTTATCGGATGCTTAAGGCTCGCTATGGTGATATCAAACTAAGGATGTTTATTGAAGGAGGTAAGGTGGAGAGTAATAGTTTAAAATCGGTGTGGTGGTCGGATATTTTATCTTTGGAAAAAAGAATGCCCGTTGGTTTATTTGAGGATAATGTTTCCTTCCGGATTGGTGATGGTTTTTCTATTTCTTTTTGGCACTCTTTATGGATGGAGGAAGGCATTTTAAAGGAGTTATTTCCGTCTTTATTTGCTATTTCTCTTTTACAGGATGTTTCCGTTGCTTGTATGGGAGCTTGGATAGGAGATGTGTGGGTTTGGAATGATTTGGGGATCCCTTTAGTCCCTTCGACTTTGGAGGGTGAGGAGGTTATGTTGAGATCTATGTTGGATCCTCTTAGCCCGGTTCCGGTGTCTCCGGCGTCGGGGGTCGGTGTGAAGGATTATGCGGTGTGGCGTCCGTCGACGGATGGCTCTTTTTCCGTATCCTCTTGTTATAGTATTATGGAAAAATCATTTTTGACGTGTGAGCCGCCTAATCGCTATGATTTTGTGACTCCTTTTGTTTGGAAGGGTGATATTCTGCTAAAAGTCAAAGCTTTCGGGTGGCGTTGTTTCAAGCATAGGATTCCTACAAAGGTCTTGCTAAAGAATTGATGTATTTTACCGTCTAATTCCAATCTTTTTTGTTCTTTATGTGATGATGGTTTAGAATCTCCCGTCCATCTTTTCTTCTTGTGTCAAAAGGCGGATGATGTTTGGAAGGAAATGGCTAATTGGATTGGTTTAGTTAATTATAAAGAGGTGGACTTTAAGGAGAGTTTTTGGACTTGGAGATCTTTTTGTAGATCGAAGAAAGTTAGCAAAGGTAAGGTGAGATGTGTGTGGTTGGCAATTGTATGGAGTATTTGGCTTTGTAGGAATGGTGTGATTTTTAAGAATTTAGCGTGGAATTCCCGGGACGTCGTTTGGAATTGTAAGGCTCTTGTTTGGAGATGGTCCTTTATTGGCAATATTTCCCATACCAATTGTAATTTTTATGAGTTTGACAAAAACCCTTTGTTTTACTTAACTTAGGTTTCAATTGGTGGGTAATTTTCCCCCGGACTTTGTCCCTTTTTTTGTAATCTTGTTTTGTGAACGTTTGTTCCCTTGCTTTAAAAAAAATGAGTTAAATAGAGTGCAAATAAAACTAAGAGCGCAAAAAAATGTTTAGGAACTACTAAGCCTTGACCAAAACTAGGATAGAAACCAACTTAATACTATCTTGATTCTAACAACAAACTTAATACTAGCTTGATATTCTACTATATATATTTTAGTTATTTAACGTCATGGACTTAACAATCTTAATTATGAGTTAAGTGTCTAGGCAAAGAAAAACCATAAATATATCTCAAATTGAAATATTTAGTACTTTATATATTTGTTATTTAATACCATGGGCACTATTCTTTGTTGAGTTTGTGTAGAGTTTTTTTTTAATAGCAAAATAACTTGGTATTTAAAAGGTGGCAAACAATTAGAATACACAAGAAAGATAATCAAATTGTATATATTTTTTTAGCAAGTTATATTAACGAAGAACGAAAGTTTCTTTCCAAACCGCCTCGGCTAACCGACACTCCAATAACAAATGTTTTGGATATTCATTATAATCGTTACAAAAAACACACAAAAGGTTCGAAGAAGAAAGATTGATACTTCTTTTTGAAAGCAAGTCTCTAGTTGGAATCTTGTTCTTAAAACATCTCCAACCAAAAGCCTTGACTTTAACGGGAATCTCCACCTTCCAAATATCAGTATAAACATGATCATGACGATTAACCAGGCCAAACAGAGTATAAAACTTAGTGATCTCGTGGAAACAAGAAGAAACAAAGAAAGAGCCAACAACCGCCGGAAGCCAAGTGGGCAAATCCGGCCCGACACTATCCATAAACGCTGCTGGCAGCAGCTGGAAAATGTGGGGCAGCGCTGCTACCGCTTCCGCATTGGTCGGAGTAGGCACTCCAAGATCTCCCCAAGTCCATTCTTCAAGGACCCATCCACCCATGCCCGAAATTGCAACATTATGCAAAAGAGAAGAAGAGAAAGAAGCCGAGAATAAATGTTTTAGAATACCCGCTTGTAACCATGAAACATGCCAAAAAGGAATAGAATGGCCATTCCCCACTCCGAACTTGATGTTGTTTATGAAAATATCTTCCGGAAGATGTTTTCCCAAATTCATAATATCCACCCACCACACGGATCTCCTCACACGAGCTTTAGTATTCGAATCACCAATCAAAGCCTTCACTTTTACATCCTCATATCTCGCCTTTAAAATCCGAAACCACAAAGAATTAGTAGCTTTCAAAATCCTTCATCTTCATTTCAAGAGAAGCGCCACATTGAATTCTTCCAAGCTCCGCATTCCTAGCCCGCCTTTGTCGAAAGGCAAACAGACTTCCTTTTAACCAATCCAATGAATTTTCCTTTTCTCCTCCGAACCTCCCCACAAGAAATTACTTTGCATTTTATTTATTTCCATTAGGGTTAAATATGTTTTTAGTCCCTATAAATATGGAAACTTTCAATTTTAGGCCCTGCAAAAATTTTCTTCAAACAATGGTCCTCGCAATATTTTTCGTCCCTATTTTTAGTCCCTCCCGTTAAATTTCACTAAGGGAGGCTTACGTGGCATGCCACGTATAACGCCACGTCAATTAAAGTCAATACTAATTAAAAAAAATAGATTGCAGGGGTTTTAAACCCCTTTAAATAACTTTAAAAATCAGAAATTTTCAGGAGCAATTAATTAAACTATTGGTAAGGAAATATTTATTACCCTCATTCTTCACATTATCAAACCTACAAACCTTGATTACACTCTCTCAATCCTCTTTGCATCTTCTATATATCTTTTCCTTCCTTATCTTTGTGTGATTAATTAAACTATATCTCTACAAAATAAAACCATCACAAATGAACACCTTCGCCACATTCATCTCTCATGGCTCCTCCATGGGTTTAAGAATTCCAATCTCAAATTCGTGACTTCATGATGTTCACAAGTCATATGTTAAAACAAGTCATATGTTCCATTGTAAATATATGATTTAATTCAATTTCCTAAGCACTGTTTATTTTATTAATAGAAAGCAATTAATTATACTTGTTTGCATTTTCTATGAGTAACTAGAAATAGAATGTTATGTTGCTAATCACATGTCCTCTACTACTTGTTTGCATTTTCCTAATAATTATATACAAATGTTTTAATAGAAACACGAGTGAAAACAATGGACAGTCTTACAATTAAAAATAACAACATGAAACTAAACAGAACTTTTTCTAACCTAATACGGCCGTAATTCTAGAAATATGCATGGAAGAATTGTCCGCCATAGTTAACCCAACAATGCAAAATGTTCTAAAATGAAAAAATTGTAGCTAGTAACCACAACTATTTCTGCAAACAAATACAAGTAGCTTACCATGCATTAATAGATGTAGTAACCACAACTATTACAATAGCCATTATCAAAAACATTCTAGTTAAAAAATATTTGACCTACAAACAGTTAGTAAGCCTAAAGAACACACACGACTAGATATCTAACTAACATAACAGTGATCGAATGACACTTGAAGAGAATAATTTGAGTTGGCTTGCGTCCATTACTAGAACTATAGAAATCTAGAAGCAATTCCTTGCAATGAAATGCCATTCAAATTTTAATCTATATGATCATACTTGCATAAAGAAAAACATTTGATAATTTTCCCTGCAATGAAATACCATTCAAATTTTCCTTCCTTGCTTCACCTGCTCAGTTCATTTTTGTCGGTTATTTGGTAATTTGTGATCGGTTCCAAGAGATATAGAAAGTGATGCAGGACACCTTTGAATTGGAAGCATAATCTGGTCTGCAACCCAACTATTTTTGGTATTTAATTCCATACACTTCATTAGATTAAATCACATACATTTATCATCCATGCATGGCATTACAGGTTCCAAGCCATGAACATGTTCAACAAGGTCATACATACTGCTACTTCAAGTTCTGCCATGGAAGGTGGACTCTTTATCCAAGATAATGGTAAAAATTGCTTGTAAAAAATTTATTATTTTTAAAGTTATTTAAAGGGGTTTAAAACCCTCACAATCTATCTATTTTTAATTAGTATTGACTTTAATTGACGTGGCGTGCCACGTAAGCCTCCATTAGTGAAATTTAATGGGAGAGACTAAAAATAGGGACGGAAAATATTGCGATGATCATTGTTTGAAGAAAATTTTTGCAGGGATTAAAATTAAAAGTTGTCATATTTATAGGGACTAAAAACTTATTTAACCCTTTCCATTATTATCTTCTTTGGAGCTTTGTAAAACAATAAAGTGAAAATAGAAAGGCTACTCAAAACCGACTTTAAAAGAGTGATCCTCCCTCCAAAACTAAGATATCTCCCTTTCCAAGAATTCAATCTTTTTCTTATACTAGCCAAAAGAGGTTTTCAAGAAGAAATCTTTCTAGGATTAGATCCAATAATGATTACAAGGAATTTAAACTTATTCGCCTCCTTCCTATAAGAAAGAAAAGATGTTGCTACCTCCAAAAAATGGGAATTAATATTAATGCCAATAATCTTGCTTTTATGGTAGTTAATACCAAGACCCGAAACCATTTCAAAATCTTTCAAAACTGACTTGATTGCCCAAAGATGTTTCCAACTCCCATCTCCTACCAATAAAGTGTCGTCCGTAAATTGAAGAATGTCAATGAAGCACTTTCCGTTCAAATTACATCCCACGTAATCACCATTATCCACCGACTTATTGATCAACCATTTCAAACCCTCTGCCACTATAACAAAAAGAAAAAAAGAAATGGGGCCACCTTGACGAAGACCCCTTTCAACCCCGAATTCTTTTGTAGGACTTCCATTACCTAGAACCGACATTTTGCTAGTGAAAACCAAGGCATCCATCCTTCTCATCCATAACATTCCAAACCCCATCCATCCCATCAAATATCTCATAAAGTTCCAAATCACTTTATCATATGCTTTTTTGAAGTCCACTTTGAAAAGAAGACATTCATTCCCTTCTGAAGAAGCATAATCCACTAACTCGTTAGCCACAAGAACTCCATCAATCATGTGTCTTCCAGGGACAAAAGCAGTTTGGTAATTAGAAATGATCAAAGAAACAACCTTCTTAATTCTACCCTCCAATAAATTAGAGATAAGTTTATGGATGCTCCTTATCAAGCAAATTGACCTATACCCATTTAAACTCAAAGGGTTGGCATTTTTTCGGAATGAGAGTTAGGAAAGAGGAAGTAATAGATTTAGACAAGCACACCCCGTTGTAGAAATCTTTAAAGCATAACAAGACATCGCTTTTCAAGAAGGACCAACAATTCTTAATAAAAAGAATGGAAAAACCATCCGGACCCGGACACTTCGACTCATCACAACTCCACACAGCCTCCTTAATCTCCTCTTCCGAGAAAGAAACCTTAAGAGATACACTTTCTTCCCTACTCATAGAGGATAGAAGAACTCCATCTAAAGTAGGTCTAATCAAGCAATCTTCTTTGAATTTATTCTCAAAGTGCACTTGCACTTCCTCCTTTACCTCCTTCACCGAGCTCACTACACCACTACTAGAATTGATAGATCCAATGTGATTCATATTCCTCCTTTTTTTCATAATACAATGAAAATACTTGCTATTATTATCTCCGTCATTTATCCATTTCAATCTCGAATTTTAGATTAACATGTTCTCCTTTATCTTCAAATTTTGCCAAATTTTCTTACTAGCCTTCTTTTTAATCACATGCCCCTCCTCATCCCAAAGTTCATTATCATCCGAAGCATTCAAAGTTTTCACCCCTTCTTCAACCTCTAAATCATACTTACCAAAAATATTTTTATTCCACCACCTCAATTTATCTTTCAAAAGTCAGAACTTCTCTTTCAAAACATAATCACCTCTCCCATAAACCTCCAATCCCCTCCACTCATTTTTAACAAAGGAAATAAAATTCTTGTCGAAAAACCATTTGTTGTTGAATTTAAACGGTTTCGGACCCCAATCATCCTTGTCAACCAACAACCAAACCGGACAATGATCCGAAATATCCCTTGAACCAACTGATTGCCCCGCTACACCCCATGAAAAGACTATAGGATCCGCCACAAGAAATCTATCAAGCCTACTTTTAGATTTACCATCTCCACTAAACCAACTAAACTATTTACCTTTACAAGGCACATTTACCAAACCACTCTCCTCGATGAATTCGGAAAATTCCCTCCACTCCACATTACTTCTACCATCACCATGACCCACTCTCTCATTCCTCCCTTTCAAAAACAATAATTGAGACCAAAGTTCACGTTTATCGTTTAAAGAACAAGGCGAATACATGTTAACAATATAAAAAATACCCCTGTAATACGGTGAACTGACTTTTATATCGAAATGTCGCGGTAAGCAAGAGTCGCCACCGACTTTTATTTTATCCAATTTAATAGAAAGGCTAAAAGAACAGAAAAAGACCTTTTGAAAGATTTTGAGTTCGGGGGGTAAGTTATACAAAGGGAAGGTGTAAGGCACCCTTTGTATCCATGGTTATCCATGGGCTCTTAATTGCTTAGCTCACTTTGTTTGTTTGAATTGTTTGAAAAATGTCGTGTGTGAATAGTAAAAGATTTCGTTAAGGATTTTAGCTTGTAAATAAGCGTAGCCTTGTTTTGAAATTGTTTTGAAATAGGAGGTGTGAAAAGTAAAAACTTTGAAGAAGAACTTTAGCTTGTAAATAAGCGTAGTCTTTTGAAAAGTATTTGAGAATTAGCGGGAATAGGAGTTTGAATTTGAATTTTGAATTGAGCAAGCAATTAATAGCTACCTACCTTACACTGTCTTTCTTGTTCTTTAAGTCTTTCGGGCGAAAGGATTTATCCATACCATAGAGGGTAGGAAGTCTTTCAATTGGATGTTCGGGTCATCGAGAGTATCGTTCGCCATAAGACTGTCCCATGCCATAAAGAGGGCAGGTAGTCTAAGGGAAGGATATAATAGTCATTAATCTTTTTAGGCATCATGCGAGGATACCTTAGCAATGGGGACAATTCTTTTTTATAAGGCAACCTCGAAGGAGTTTCAATAACTTTGAAGGCAACATTTGCTTTAGGTATCCTCGGAATCGAGGCACTTGACTATTTTAAGGCAACAAAATTAAGGCAACAAGGCAATAAGTAATAAGGCAATAGGCAACAAGAGAGGTTACCCTAAAGGTGTGTGGGTGCACAATCATGTGGTTAACTTCGATGACATTTATCTTGTAATTAGGTGATCTACGTTCAATTCATGGTTATCACTCCCTAAATTACTAACCACGCAATTAAAATAAAGTAAAAGCAGAAATAAAATTTCCTACGCTATTACAATAAACACCTGTAGGGGATGGGGGAATTTAAAGCAGAAAAAAGGGAACAACAATCAATTTTAAAATCTTTATCTTGAGCCTTGATCTCCTTACCAACTATGTTATATTATTTGTTTGAAATAAAAGCCAATTGGAAGTGTATGAAGCATGAGAAAGCATTTTGCTATTTATTAAAATATAAATAATTTAAGAGTAAATTATTATATTTTAAAATAGACTTTAAATTGAATATTTATAAAATTCAAGACGTCAACGTGAATGACCTCAAAATTTTATATAAAAAAAATCCAATTTTAAAATTATTTGAATATTTGAATATTGTGGGCAAATTTTGGGGTATGACAGCTGCCCCTGTTCAATCTTCTTAAACCTGAAGATATAGAGTGGTTTGTGTGCCAGTCGGTATCTGAAGGTGGAAGATGATTGAACACTAGAATACCAAGAAATTTGCCCTAGCTGAAGTAGGGACTTTTGTCGGAGATGGGCTTGAAGATGCCATCCAGGTGTTTGAAGTGTTTGAGAAGTGTTGTTTGTGTGTTGATCGTGTCATTGCCGTTCGTAGTAGATGAATTAGATCTTTGAGAGTTTGATCGTGTCAGCACCGTTCGTAGTAACTGAATTAGACTTAGGAAATATTTGATCGTGTCCACATCGTTCGTGATGATGGAATTAGATCTCTTTAAAGGTTGATCGTGTCGGTACTGTTCGTAGTAACCGAATTAGATCTTTTGTCGTGTCAGTACCGTTCGTAGTAGCTGAATTAGACTGGGAAAATCAGTGATCGTGTCTACACCGTTCGTGATGATAGAATTAGATCTCTGAGAGTTGACCGTGTCAGTACCGTTCGTAGTAACTGAATTAGATCTTGGGGAGATAATCGTGTCTACATCGTTCGTGATGATAGAATTAGATTCTCTTGTCGTGTCAGCACCGTTCGTTGTAACTGAATTAGACTGAGGAGTATAATTGATTGTTTTAAGGAACCGTCTGAGGTATTGACTTAAATCTGAAGTAGGTCGTTAAGGAACCGTCAAAGGTGTCGACTTAACTCTGAAGTAGGCTGTTAAGGAATCGTCAAAGGTGTCGACTTAACTCTGAAGTGGATTAAGGAACCGTCAAAGGTATCGACTTAATTCTGAAAGTAGATCATTAAGGAACCGTCAAAGGTATCGACTTAGATCTGGAGGTAGATCGTTAAGGAACCGTCAAAGGTGTCGACTTAACTCTGAAGTGGATTAAGGAACCGTCAAAGGTATCGACTTAATTCTGAAAGTAGATCATTAAGGAACCGTCAAAGGTATCGACTTAGATCTGGAGGTAGATCGTTAAGGAACCGTCAAAGGTGTCGACTTAACTCTGAAGTGGATTAAGGAACCGTCAAAGGTATCGACTTAATTCTGAAAGTAGATCATTAAGGAACCGTCAAAGGTATCGACTTAGATCTGGAGGTAGATTGTTAAGGAACCGTCAAAGGTGTCGACTTAACTCTGAAGTAGGATCATTAAGGAACCGTCCAAGGTATCGACTTAACTCCAAAGGTAGATCATTTAAGGAACAGTCAAAGGTATCGACTTAAATCTGAAGTGGATTAAGGAACCGTCAAAGGTATCGACTTAATTCTGAAAGTAGATCATTAAGGAACCGTCAAAGGTATCGACTTAGATCTGAAATGTTTCGAAGTTGTTTATTTGATTGCAGCAATAACCTGAAAATGGCAAAGTTAGCTTTTTTATGCCATGTTATGATGCATGTATTGTGTTTATGTGACGGGATTCTCAAAATAAATGAGAACCTTGCATGTTATGTATGCATTTGTCGCGATGCATTATGTATTATGTATGAACCTGTATGTGATTGTATGAGTATGTTTAAATGAGTCCCTCAAAGTGAGAAACTTTGTATGAAATGTATGCAATGTATGAATATGTTTATGATTTATGACGTATGACTATGATTTATGCTTTTTGACACATCTTGATTGAGAAGGTGGATCTCCATGTCATTGTAATTTTGATGTTTGATCTTATCTTGAAGATGCTCAGCTGGGGATTTATGATTTCTGCTTGGGGATGATCAGTAACTTGATGTTCCCTGATTGGGGATTAGAGATATTAATAAACCATGTTGGAGAAGAGCAAAGTGTTGGAGAAATGACAATGTTGAAGATATAATCTCTGTTGGGGATCTACATCTTTTGTTGGACGAGAGTGTTTGAAGATGTCTTCTTGATGATTACTATGTGGGGGTATGATCTTACGAACGTGGCTCTGTGGGGAGATGTGGGTGTCTTGAAAGTTTCCCCCAGTATCATAGTAACTTACTACTTGATTCAGGACACGCCACTGAGTATTGATCAAGATGTTGAACTGGATTTGCATAGATTTGCCCCAGTTAGCAGGAACTTTGGAAAGATTCTCCTCGCGAGGACTTTATGAGATGTTTACTATGGGTGATCTACCCCCAGTAATCATAGGCTCATGACAATGTCTCACGTTGATTGGGGAGTAACTTTAGATATACTTGGATGCATGCCCCTGATTATTCGAGCATCCATGAGAGATTATCGGAATCTTGACTTGATTGCCCCAGATTGATTGGACAAAACATGTCATGCCCCTTGTATACGTAAGAGACATGGCTTCTTGGAGTAATTTTGTTTGTCGGGATAACTTTCAGTCATTAGCCATACCCTGTGCAAATTTATTCTGATGCTAACATTTGAAATTATGTAGCAGAATATGTTTAATAATGAATTCATGAGATGCAATGCATACGTTTGTCTTGAGTTTTTTTTTGAAAAACATTAAAGCAGGAGATGTAAAATCATGGTATTTATAAAAACACGACGTTTGTAAAAAATAGGATATCAACTTAACATTTGTAGTAAACCTTAAGGAGTCGGGATACCTTTTTGGTGACAGTATGCTTTCGAACTAACCATGCTTCAGTTAGGACTTTCAAGGGTTGTAACGTGGCTTGGTTCACGGTTTAAGAAACAAAGGATAGAGGCTCAAAGTTTATTTGTACCCACCCCTCTTTGTGATGATCTTCAGTCCTAAGTTCAGTAAATTCGACTTATGCATTCAGGTTCCAAGAGACTTTTGGATTTGCACCTTTTGATAATGATGATGGTTCACGAGCAAAGAGAACTTTTGAGATGGCAATCACTTCTTCCTTTTGGTAGTCACAACACTGTGTTGTTCAGGAATTTATTGACTTCTCTTTTTTTCATCTTTTTGATATCCCTAACTTTTGCGTGAACTGTTTATTTTGAGTTTACAGTCAGCGGGATGCCTTGATTTTTTGCCTAAGTCATTTTTTATTTTTTATTTTTGACTTAGCAGGCTTTTCTTTGTATATATGTTTTTTCATTCTTTCATTCATTTTTTTTTCTTTTTGAAAGATGTTGACTGCCTTGCTTAATGATTGATGAACCATCATTGGCTTTTGATTGACATCTCCAACACTTCTTTGATGTGTGCGGATGAACGCTTGTGTTTGAAATCTTTATTGAAAGGTGTACTGAATGATTCTCTTAAACTAGAATGCACAGCCAAATTAACTGAGAACTACCCTGCCCCAGGTTATGATCAAGGGTTTTAATTAGTACAAGAAAGAAACTTCTACTTCTTAGGCTCAAAGGGGTTGACGAGGGATTAACATCCTTATACCTCCACTATTTAGGAATTGAAACAATGCCTGTACATCGTCAGCATAGTCCGCTCAAAAGCATACTGTATGAGGTTGCGGTATCGTTTTGTCATCCTCCCTCAAAAGGTATACAGCTTTAGCCAGAGTTGAGTATCATAAAACATATGCAAAGTAAAGACGTAATTTAAAATGAGTGATAACGAAATAATTTATTCAAGACAAATATATGCAATGCACTGATGATGATTATTAAAACAGATAATGTCTATCATGAGTCAAATGTTTAAACAAACAGGAAAGAAACTTGTAGATGAGAGTAGATCTAATGATCCAAAAGTTCGTCCGCCTAGGTGTCAGTCAGTTTTGTCATGACCAGGCATAGGAGCAGAGATCCCCATAGGAGTTTTCATGAGGGTTGAATTTGATTTCTCTGTCATTGATCAGATCTTGAATCTTATTCTTTAATGTCCAACAACTGTTTGTGCAATGTCCAGGAATGTTGGAATGGTACGCGCACCTCGTATTGAGTTTATAACCAGGAGTGGAGGTGTTAGAATTCTTAGGAGGGTCCCTCAGAGTAATCCATCTGATCTTCAACAGATGTTGTAATGTCTGAGCCAACGACATGTTGATCTTTGTGAACCGACGCTTGGGTGCGTCTACCTTGTGTCTTTGTTGTGGAACTGGTGTAGAGATTCAGAATATCCGGGGTTCGAGCTTCCGGAATATATCCGGCGTAGGGCATCAGAACGAGTTATTCATTAAACCATATCTGAAGAGGAATGTCAGAACGGGTCGTACATTAGACCATATCTGGAAGTAGAACATCAGAACGAGTTATTCATTAAACCATATCTGAAGGAGAACAATCAGAACGAGCCACACATTAGACCATATCTGATGAAGGATGCCAGAACGAGTCGTACATTAGACTATATCTGACTGAAGATACCGGAACGGGTCATACATTGGACCATATATGATAGAGAATGCTTGCTTGTCGATGAGTTATTTGACGAAGTTTTGGAATGTAAAAGGGCTTGTCAGAATGAATCTCCAACTCGATTATATCTGAGAGGAATGATTGTCGAGGCGGAACCTGAAAACAAATTTAGAAATATGCGATGTCATGAATGCAAATGAAATGTTTTCAAGGATCTTTAAGGAATTTGGTTAGCAACATTGGAAAGTGATTTGGCCGCGTCTTTGTCTTTGAAGAACTCTGAATTTTGTCTTTGAACGTCTTTCTTTGAGAATCAAGTTCACCAAATCGAGTGGGTCATCGCCTCTGATTCAAGATATTTCTGAATTTGAAGGTACATGGCTAGAGGAAAATAAATCCTCTTGCCCCTTTGATGGGTACTAAGCCTTTGAATTGGAAGGCATAAGGCCAAAGGAAAATAAATCCTTTTGCCCCTTGATAGGAATTTCGTCCTTGATAAGAGCACATGAAATTGTGCGCCCTAAATCCCTAAGATCCTTGAAAGGGTTAGTTTACATGTGATGTTATGATGCTTATGATGTCATGCGGATGCAATGCATTAAGTAAAGCATAAGGTCAAATTGTCCTACAGGAAAATCCTGTAAGGAAATAGAAAGTTAAAGCATAAGGTAATGAGGACGAGATGTCCTACAAGCAAATCCTGCAAGGAAATAGAAGGTTAGATAACAAACAAGTCACACAAGAGTCCTTAAGTTTAAAGGCTTGCATGGAGTATGACCAGGTAACTACCCTTCCCCAAAGGTACTTCTAAGGATAAGAATGATATCAGCAACGGGTTCTACCAAGTTACTCAGAATTGTCAGCCCCTCCAAAGCACCCTCGAACATGGTACATGCATACCACGCAATGATACTTTGAGCGAGAACCTATCTGAGTTGTAGTATCGGGTAGCGACTATGCCCTTAACATGCATCAAGAGTAGTCCCCCCACTACGTTCCTAAAGGCCAAGATGGGTTAAAGGTGACTAAAGGTCCTTAAGCTCCGACTCACCTACAGATGTCCACACGAACCTCTCTCATGCAAAAGAGGCATGCAAACACCTATAGAGGCCTAACTTAAGCGTGAACTCTCATATTGACCAATCCCAAGCATGCACAAGGGAGGTCTCTATGACTATGCCACTCCTATCTTAAGGTGCACTCGAATCCGGGTATAGGATTCATCTTCCATTCAATACCCAAACAACCTTGAAAAATAAAGCAAGCAAACAAACAATTATTAAAGTGAACTAGCTCTAAGGTAACCCCTCTTTTATTCGAAAGCATCCCCAGCAGAGTCGCCAGTTCTGTAATACGGTGAACTGACTTTTATATCGAAATGTCGCGGTAAGCAAGAGTCGCCACCGACTTTTATTTTATCCAATTTAATAGAAAGACTAAAAGAACAGAAAAAGACCTTTTGAAAGATTTTGAGTTCGGGGGGTAAGTTATACAAAGGGAAGGTGTAAGGCACCCTTTGTATCCATGGTTATCCATGGGCTCTTAATTGCTTAGCTCACTTTGTTTGTTTGAATTGTTTGAAAAATGTCGTGTGTGAATAGTAAAAGATTTCGTTAAGGATTTTAGCTTGTAAATAAGCGTAGCCTTGTTTTGAAATTGTTTTGAAATAGGAGGTGTGAAAAGTAAAAACTTTGAAGAAGAACTTTAGCTTGTAAATAAGCGTAGTCTTTTGAAAAGTATTTGAGAATTAGCGGGAATAGGAGTTTGAATTTGAATTTTGAATTGAGCAAGCAATTAATAGCTACCTACCTTACACTGTCTTTCTTGTTCTTTAAGTCTTTCGGGCGAAAGGATCTATCCATACCATAGAGGGTAGGAAGTCTTTCAATTGGATGTTCGGGTCATCGAGAGTATCGTTCGCCATAAGACTGTCCCATGCCATAAAGAGGGCAGGTAGTCTAAGGGAAGGATATAATAGTCATTAATCTTTTTAGGCATCATGCGAGGATACCTTAGCAATGGGGACAATTCTTTTTTATAAGGCAACCTCGAAGGAGTTTCAATAACTTTGAAGGCAACATTTGCTTTAGGTATCCTCGGAATCGAGGCACTTGACTATTTTAAGGCAACAAAATTAAGGCAACAAGGCAATAAGTAATAAGGCAATAGGCAACAAGAGAGGTTACCCTAAAGGTGTGTGGGTGCACAATCATGTGGTTAACTTCGATGACATTTATCTTGTAATTAGGTGATCTACGTTCAATTCATGGTTATCACTCCCTAAATTACTAACCACGCAATTAAAATAAAGTAAAGGCCGAAATAAAATTTCCTACGCTATTACAATAAACACTTGTAGGGGATGGGGGAATTTAAAGCAGAAAAAAGGGAACAACAATCAATTTTAAAATCTTTATCTTGAGCCTTGATCTCCTTACCAACTATGTTATATTATTTGTTTGAAATAAAAGCCAATTGGAAGTGTATGAAGCATGAGAAAGCATTTTGCTATTTATTAAAATATAAATAATTTAAGAGTAAATTATTATATTTTAAAATAGACTTTAAATTGAATATTTATAAAATTCAAGACGTCAACGTGAATGACCTCAAAATTTTATATAAAAAAAATCCAATTTTAAAATTATTTGAATATTTGAATATTGTGGGCAAATTTTGGGGTATGACAACCCCCATTCCAAGTGACTTTGTTTCCAAGGTATCCTTTGCCTCTAAAAGACATTAGGGATGAAATCGTTTTATTCTTCCATATGGACAAGAGACCGCCCGATAAACCCTCCGCTTCTGAATAAGAGAAACCGATATCATCCATTCTCCACATACTTTTGACAATAGAATCTGTCACTGTCTTCAATTTTGTTTCTTGAATGAGCATCATATCCGCCTTCCTGTTTCTAATAATTTGATTAATTCTCCTCCTCTTTAGTAAACTACCTCCCCCTCTTATATTAAAAGATCCAATGATCATTGCAACTGTTTTGTACACTCCGACCCTTCCTCCATTATGTCAACAACAATATTTTTCAAAACATCCATTTTTTCTCTACTTCCCTCCTTGAATCTCCAGCCACCACTCCCAATTTTGCTATAAAATTTTGAAGTTTACTATCGACTAAGAAATCAAAATTCGAAAGAATTCTACTGTTGTATTTACAAATCTCAAACTCAGCAGGTTTGTCAATAATCAGCTCATTGGGAACTTTTTCTTTCAAGTCGTTGTTTTCTTCTTGCTGAGAAAAAGAATAAATTGTTTCTATCATTGGGCCATGTGGGACAGAATCCATTAAAGAAGAAACCAACCTCTGTTTTTTTATTTTCTTCTTAATGGGCCTACCAATGGACCCATACTTTGGCCCACTCACTTCTACGAAAGTTTTATATTTAGTTATATTATAATTTGTTTTATTCCTATCCTGAGTCACTTTACCATCCCCTTTCAAAGGAGAGAGAATGAAAACTAGTCCCACCTGCTCCAATGTTTCTGCAACTTTTGAACTTGAAAAGGACTCCTAAAAAATTGGATCCGAAGAAGGGATAGAGTCCTCATGACTTCTCCTCACGTCCCATGCCTTCTTCAAAGCTTCATCGAACAAATACAATTCTTTCCCTTCCTTGCTTCCTCTTTCCTTGTTCAGATTATGGTTCAGACCTGCTGTAACCTCTGTTTGTACTCTGACATCTTCCTTTTCAGCTATTGCCGCCGATTTGTACGCTTCTACCCCTTTTGACCTGTCATATCATCTCCTTCATTCGAATTTCCATTGTTTTTGTAGGGAGATCCGCCATAGCTAGCGCTTTCCCCTTCTTCACAGTTTGAAAGATAATCGCTGGGGCAAGATGAAGAGGATGGGACTGTGCTCTTGACTGAAGGTGAGTTTTTTTACTATTCGAACCGGACCATAAATGTCTCCGCGAAGGACCAAATCATACTCTTCTCCATCAATAGATATTCTCATCTATTCCTGAAGCTTAAAACTAAATGCAACCCTAATCATAATCCTGGCTAAATCCATGTTTCTTCCTTTAGATGTGTTTTCATCTACACAAACATAATCACCCAACGATTTTGAAATCTCCTCAAAGAAATCAAGATTCCATGCGTGGCATGGGATTCCATGAACTCTTACCCACATAACTCTTCCCGAATCAAAGTCGGTTTCCTTCCACGGTCTTATCGACTTAAACCACTGCTTCCACCATGTTGATTCCTCACTTATCAGTTCATTAATAACACTTTCCTCCATCTCCTCTAATAAGCACAAATTGGCCCCCAATGGATGAACTTTGACTAGAAAAAACCCTTCTATCTCCAAATGTGTCTGAATATTATAAGTCTCCCCTGAAAACAAGACTTCCCCAACAAAAGCCTTTTTCCATATCTGCTTACTTGTATTATCAGTGCTGAAAGAAAGACTAATGTTATTCACTACTTCTGTTTTTCTCTCTTCCTCTTCCTTGTTACCTTTAGACACTGCAACTGCATAAAATTTGTTGTTCACCATAAAATTGCTCCTCTTTTCATACTGATGCCTACTCTTCCTCCCTATCGCATTCTTATGAAAACCAATGTTATGCCTCCTAATCTCCTCCCCCCCGTCACATTCGATATGTTGAATCTAGGTTGTTTTTCATTTTTTTGCCATCAATCATAATATTATCAAGCTTAACCTCCATTATCCTCTCCTCGGATACTCCCTTGAATCTCGGGAAACCAAAACGCTTGCCGAATTTGTTAAGTTTTGGTGGAATGACCACCTCCACTACATCACCCAAACATCCAAACACTTTGAACAGATCTTCTGCTCTTGATCTCACCGGAAATTCTGATATATAGAAAGTAGAAATCACCTCCTTTTCCCCCACTTGCATACCTCCGAACGGAAACGAATCCCATTGCACAGACAGATGCCTAAAACCCCTCCTTCCAACTATTTTCCACTCCATGAACACTAATGTATTTGAAGCAGGATTATCCCAGAAAACAAAAAGTTCAGAAAACATAGAGAGAGAAGAGAGCGTATTCAACTTTCTCTCTCATCCTACGTATTAGTTGTCGAAGTGTTGTTGAGTTTTGGTTATGATTGATTAATCAAATTGTATATGATGTATTAAATTGATCACAAAAGAAAAATAGAGATACAAAACAATAATAAAAACTACAAAATAAAAACATTAACGACAAGAAGGCCCAGAAGAACACCACAGGAAAAAGCCTAAGCAAGTAACAACCTCACCCCATAAGGTCCATAATAGATCTCAGACCAACAAAACCATCATCGACAAATCAAAATCCATCAAGAGACCATTAAAAATACCTACCAAAACCAAATCCATAATCAAGACAAAATACTCGATCTACATAGGTTAAGACATATGATAAAGTTTTGAACCAAGTTAGAGAAAATGTAAGAGTTCACTTATAATTTACCTAAAAACCATTTCTATGTCAAAAATATACACTTCTCCTCCACTTCTTTCACAAACATTGAAACACTGTTAAAATGTCATCATGATTGACCAACCAAATAGACCAATTAACAACATGCCAAATCATAGCAAAATCACTCATAGACTTAGCCATACCACCTAAAGAAAGGGAAATTGAAAATAAAGCTTATGATGATCAAGGAGAACCACCTGCCAACCCAACGACCAGAAAACCATATACCACACTGTATGAAAAAGCTCACATGTGACAAATATATGAGACACTAACTCAACCACACTCCCACACAAAGGGAAATAGATCCCATAAGTATCAACAATCAACCCTTATTTAAATAGGTTTTAAGTAAATGAAAACTTATCTTGTAAAAGTTTTCAATACCACGACCTTAGAAAGAGCCAAACTAATCTAAATAAGGGGAAGGGTCATATTGTCATTTAGATGAGAGGAAAAAAAGATAGTTAACAAGGTCCAACCGAGAAATGTAAACAAAGGTAATAGATAATATACCATCTCTTGTATGGATCAGACTCTACATATATCTATTAGGAGAGAGTAAAGCCTTGGAGAATGGAGATGAGATTATCAACAATTGGTAATTCATGGAGGAAAATGGATATCCCCCAACTAGCTAGATCCTATAATAGGTTTCCATTTCCCACTAGTCGATCTCTCTCACCAACCCGTTAGGCTAATTTGAAATGATAAATAGACTATCGAACATAATCATGAAAAAATGGATTCACTCCAAGGATCCTTCCAAAAAAAAGTATGAAGGCTCGATCCAACTTTCTTTATGATACCATCAACAAACCGATCAGATATGTCATCCTCTTTGAACTTAAAAAGAGGCACATTCTTCCACCAAGTAGAAACTGACTAGAATCCCGAGATTCTCCCCATGATTGGAAAAAACAACTAAAGCATTGTATCTAGCTACAAGAATATCACATTAAAGACTAGAAGCACCTTTAATCAATTTCCATCTCCATTTAGACAACAAGGATAAGTTAACCACCAGGGAATCCCTAACCCATAATCCTCATTTACTCTTAGGTTTACACATGGTTTCCACTTTACCTAGAAGATCTTAACCTCTCCCTTCCCTCACCCCCATAAAAACCATTTTTGAATCCTTATTATCTGCTTCCAAACCTTCGCATGCATATTTAAAAAATATGGATAAAAGATGGAGATAAAATTACACACTAAATTAAGTAAAACCACCCCGACTATCCAAAATGACATATCCATGCTTTCAAAAGTGGAGTATCTTGTTTAGAACACAAACTAAAGGGTTTCAAGTAGTTTAGAGCATAGGATTTTCGCTCCCTTAGGAAAACTTAGGTACTTAAATGGGAGGGATTCAATGTTACAATGAAGGAAATCACCCGCAGACTCCAAAAAGACAAGGTCCACGTTAGCCCCAATAAGACTACTCTTAAAGAAATTATTCCAAAGACCCGAAGTCAAGTCAAAACCTTTAAGGATCGCCTTAATAATTCACAAGTTCTCAATGGTAGGGGATGTCAAAATAGGGGTATCATCTGCGTACTAAAGACGAGAATTAACCAAATAAGAGGATCCCACCGTAAACCAAAGAAAGTAAGCTACTAAGCCCCTGTATTACTAGAAGAAAAAGAAAAGGGCCTATAGGGTCCCCTTACTTCAGAATCCTTCGAATGCTAATCTCTTAAGATGGGAACCCATTAACTAGAATCACAAGATTTCCAAAATAACACAAGTTTTCATCTAAAATCTCCACTTTTCATTAAACTTAAACATGATAAGCATATAATCCATAAAACTCAAACTGAATAAATAATATACTTTCTCAAACTCCACCTTGAGAATAAAACAAGCTTTCTTTGGTTTTTTTGGCCAAATTAACCACCTTATTCCGGAACAACACTCCATGAACCAATAGTATTCCTTTAAGGAATCTCAATTAATGAGAGGAAATAAGCTTAACCATAACCACCGAAGTCTGTCAACTAACACTTTGGCCATAACCTTGTACAAATATCCTTTTGGATCAAGCGCCTCGAAGTGCTCTAAAAGCAATTATTATTATTGAGGGTGCTACTATATTTCCTTATAGCGAAGAGCTCTTAACTGGTTGTGCCTAACACATAATAGGCACCATAGGTTGTGATGTTAAGCATATCAAATCACACTGGTGACATTGGATAAATATATCCAACAATCTTCCCCCATTGGCATTCAGAGGGATTCGAACCCATGACCTTGCTCTAATATCAATTTTTGGATTAAGCATCTACCGCTGTGCTAAAAGAAATTGTTGTTAGTGAGGCAGTAAATATATTTCATTATCGCTAATAGCCCTTAAGAGGTTGCGCCTAACACATCGTAGGAACCATGAGTTGGGATGTTAAGCCCATCGAATCATACTAGTTAAGTTGGATAAATAAATTCAACATATCCCACCAAAGAAATCAACCTACAATATCCCAACTGAGAATGAGCCTTAGTTTTAGGGATCAAAGTGACTAAATAGGACCAAAAAAATCGATGTTAGATATCTGAAACAATGAAGTAGTTAAAGCATAACCCTCTATACTAATATATTTTAACAGAACTTAATAAGGAGTGTCCAAAACGGGGCTAGCACCAAAAGGATGGCTAACACCCAAATGTGGTATCTCTTATGGCTAGCACCTGATAGCTCAAAGAAAGGGGAGTCGTCTCCCTAGGGCTATCACCTGGTAGCCCTAAAGTGGTTTCCACTAGGGCTAACATCTAATAACCCAAAGAAGGGAAGAGTTGCCCCAACGCTAGCACCTGGTAAGATACCTTATCCAAAGACCCAGTCAAAGTGGAAACCACTTCTCCCATGATTCTAGGAAGAACAAAGCTTCCCTTGACCACTTTCCTAGTCATGGAGCTAGGACAAAACTTCCCATTAACTTTGTAGCTTAGGCCCAAGAGAGAATAAATACGCCACCCTTATCAGGTGAGAGCCATATCAAAACTTATCCAACATAACACTAAAACAGAAAGCCTTTCATCACACGTGTGTCATGCCCCAAAATTTACCCCAAAGATCCCACCTATCATTCATATGTGTTAATTCTTTGATTGTATGGTTGGCATTAATTTTAGTAAAACAAATTAGGCAGCTACATGTTAGATAAAATGTTTCAACATTGCAGAAATTATATGTTGATCAATATGTTGAACAAGATGTTCTATTTACTGCATCTAGTATAACATGTCAAACAAGATTCCCTATGCAAAATCATCTGACATCGTGATTAAGTGTTAATTTGGGCTTTTAAAAAGAGGTATGTAGGCACAAGATGCGACTTCTTGCCAAGCACATAAAAATAAAAATAAAACATTTCTTTTCTCATCTCATCAATATTTTGCAACTTTAACCCTTTAGCCTAACATCTTCCCCTTGCATAACCAACCCCCGTATCCAGATCTTTCTTTTGTTGGGTTTTATATCGATATTTTCCCTTTCCTTTGGAAACAATAAAGTTTGGTGGCGACTCTTGATTTTTGAGTTAAGTTAATCAATATCTTAATCTCCAATTTTTTCTTCGCGACAACGTGCGTTGACACTCCCTTACCACAGTGAATATCACCAAACATGTTTTCTCCCCACTAGGAGAAAGCCCTAGTCACCCTCAACTACAAAGGCCTTCGAGTATCCCTTACCCATATAAGAATATCATGCATTCCTTTAACTTTTGACAAGTATTGTAACGCCCCAACACTGTGTGTCTAGAATCAAATGACATTAAATGTTAAACATGGTACAAAATACAACACAACAATAAGGTTACATCAATACATAAGTTTTAATCTTTACAAGGCATGCAAAAATAGTACAATTATGTAACATAAACTGAGACGTAACATTACAAAAGGGTACAATAGAAGAAATAATTATGCTAATGTAAGGTCTTCATCGTGATATCTTCAAGTTTCCTTGTCCTTACCCTTAGCACCCAATGTAACGTCCCATACTGCTTTCAGGATTACCGACTAACCCCATAAACCAACACGATACTTTTCAGCATGTTTTGTCCTCACTCACACGCATTGGAATCAACCAGTGATTCCAATTCTTTGCGTCAGATTCTGGAAGCTTTGTGTTCAGGCTACCGTTCCCACCATTCATCCTCGATCTTGTGCAAATCACTCAATTATCATAAACACTTGTGTTTCTCAATCATGCATAATCAATAAATGTGTTTCTTCTCCGATTTCGAACTTCAATTTAATGTGAGTTTGAGGAAAAAAATAGATCACACACTTCACATACACTTGTGTTTCCCTAAATCAAAATCGGAGCTCTATATACCAATTTTTTGGAGTTAACACATAAACTCCATTAATGCACAAGCGATAAAATATGAAGATGGAAGAAGAGAGGAGAGAGAGAGAGAGAGAGAGAGAGAGAGAGAGAGAGAGAGAGAGAGAGAGAGAGAGAGAGAGAGAGAGAGAGAGAGAGAGAGAGAGAGAGAATTTTGTCACTAACTTTTCAATCTCAAACTCAAATTAGAAAATACTGAGAGTTGTTTAAGACTGTCAAACAAACACCAAACTCTAGACCAAATGGTTAGAACATTTTTGGTTTTGATTATTATAAATTTAATGCAATAAAATAACTCACAGAGTTCTAAGGACCACGATTGTACGTGTCGATGATGGTTGTAAATTTCATCTCTTGTATGTTTGAAATTTATCTCTTAGATTGAACCAGAGTCAGACATCGTTATCGTATTGATTTGGTAAATTGAAAGTGTGAACGATAATGGTATCAACAAATTAATTCAAAGCCAATGTGTTTGAAACAACAATTCATGCAAGAAGATAGATATTACTGGTTTTGAGCTTAGGTGTTTCTACGTTTAACAAATTTTTATGTTTAAGAAAATGGATTATAAAGCTTCATGTTTCCTTGCACTTGTTCTCTTTATGCACACAAATTGAATCTATTCTCTACATATATGGTACATATATGTCGTCAACCAATTTGGTAGTAATTCATACCATTCCATCAGAAAAATAAAACAGAACAGTATTCCTTATTTAGTCAAAATTAATAACACCGGAGTTTACTAAAGCTAATTAATCCATTGATATTTTAGTGAATTTTGAATGGTGTATATTTTGGGAACATATCTACAAATACACATGCACATCTCATCAAAGCTCAGAAGTATAAAAGGAAGAACAATATGTGTTTATAAATTAAAAATTCAAAGATTTATATAAATAGTGTGATTGACTAAGTGATGCTCAAGAATATATAAGACACCAATATGTTCCACCTCTTATGTTTATTAAGTTTTTTCTGAATTAATTTAAGATTGGTAATTGGTTGATGTTGTCACCTTCTAACTCATTAAAGTAATTAATAGTGGTAATAGTATATATCTCAAGGAATTTATGTTTTTCAGTAGAGTCAAGATTCACCAAGTTTTTCAAATTTTGAATGCAGTTTTGAATTTCCCCTTAAATTTTACACAGACCATGCTTGCTATTTATAATGCAGTTTGTTAACCATGTTCCATTTCACAGAATAAGTTCTAACAGTTCAAGTAGAATACTTGATACTCAGTATTCTGGGACAACTGCTTAGGGAAGATGCTCGAGAAGCTCTGGGTCAGTTGCTTTTTCAAACTGTAAATCCAACATTCACATATAAGCCCAAATTAACAAAAATTGACCATAGGGAGATTATAAGATACACCATGCAGTATACACAATATTAAATTAAGCAGAAAAGAATATGATAATTAATAAGGAATATGAGTTGTTCAATACATGGACAAACAATGCATTGTTATAAAGGCTATAAGAATCAAACTTGTTTATTAAGTGTCCTTTTAAAAGACAATTAAATTCTAAGAAAAACATCATATTATTTAAACCAACATTAGTAATGGGACATCAAGATTTCAATGGTGACTCAACACTTCATAGCAAACACACATCATAAAAAAGCAAGAGATAAAACCTGTTAGTAAAACCTGCAACTGCAAGAGAGTCACTCAAAAGTTACAATAGAGAATTTAAAAAGCAAAATAGATGTAGCAGTAATCATATACTAAGATAAAGACAACATGATTGGCCAATTACATTAGTAATTATGAACCCTGTTGGTAAACTTGGTTACAGTTTTGGACCCTCGGAGACGACATGCTTGGCCAATTACTAGCAGAATTCTAAATTTTTAATTTTCAGGATCATAGTAAAACAAATCAGAAATTTCACAATGAAACAAATTAAAATTCAGAATTTTCATAATTCAAAATTTTTTAGAATCATATATCACTTAGATGTTCAACTACACACTTAACTCAACATTGCTCAACTCAATATCCAAACTCAATTTACATACAATAAGTAAGTAGTATTTTACATTCATTAGCAGCAATTCTTTCAATTGAAACTCAAATTAATCATCTTTGTAATGTTTAATGTTCAAATACATGATATTTCAACCCAACTAAACAAATAGACTTTATCAATAGAAAGGCTATATAATATTAGAAAAATGATAAAATATGGTCATCCCTTATGATGTCAAGGTCCCAATTTACTATGAAGAATTCATGATCAAATAAAATATCACATAGATATACAAGAGAAATAGATTTTTGCTGACAATATTATCACCATGGATGCAATATAATGAAACAGAGCACAACCAAAATCACAAGATAATTTTACTGAGAAGCAGAGTTAAAAAGATAGACAACTAATTACATGAAAAAATATACATAAACTTAAAAACAATAACTAAGGGTCAAAACCCTTGGATATAAAGAATCTATAACCCGAACAAGAACTATGCTTACAGCTAGAGTATAAAGCTACAATATATATAACAATATCGAAACAATACAATTCAAGAGGCTCAATACACAAAAAGAATGATGTCCTATAAATACTCCCTCAATTCCTCTACTCATCATCACCAATACACGGAAAATTAACTTTGTAGAAATCCCTAACCTACCAAAACTCAAAAATCAATATTCTGAAAGGTGAACAAAACCCTAAAATCAGACCTACGAAAGAATATTAGGGTTTTTTGTTGAATGGAAATTGTATTAACATGGAAATTGTGTTTCCATGGAAATAGGATACTAAGGAATTGGAAATAGGGGTAATTTGCAAAAGAAACTTAGGGTTTAAGAAGACAAACCTGTTCAGATTCGTGCTGATTGTTTTGACGGCGTGAGTAGCTGAGAGAGGAAGAAGTTGTTTTGATGGTGATTATTTAAGGCGTGTGTGTTTTTCTGAAGAAGAAGAAGAGAAAAAAAAACTTTAAAACCTAATGGCTTCAGTGCGTTTTAGCGCGAATTAAAATTAGAGAAGACCACAGAAGGTTCTCACAGTCGCGACCTTGTAATTGGGTGTTTGGGGTGGCGACGGGTGCTTCACCGTCGTGATGAAATTTTTCAGGAAAACACGGCGACTGGTGCTTCACCGTCGTGATGACATTTTTCAGCAAAACATGGCGACGGGGGCGTTATTGTCGTGATATTTTGAGCATGTGTTGTTGTATTTTTTTTCAAATAGTTTTTTTAGTGGATACGGTAGTTATACCGTCGTGATATTTAATATTTTTTAAAAATGTAAGGGCGGTGGGTGTATACCGTCGTGATACGCGACTTTATATTAGACTTACGACGGCTATCAACAGTCGCTATTTTTGTGTCCAAAATATTCTCTACTCTAACTTATATGATTACATTGTTATTAAAGAATGAACTCTCTCTATCCCCTCGATCTCTTGTTCTTGTAAATTTGTCTATCATGGTCAGACCAAAACAATAAAATCACCTTTTCAGTTGCCCTTTCCAATCTTTTTGTTATATCATTTGTCAAACAGAAATTAAATTATAAGCTGTGTTGTTATTTTAGTTTCATTAGCCTGGTGGAAAAAGACAAAGTTGGAAAGTGGAGATTGTTGTGAATATAATTCAAAAGAGAGTTATATGAATAAAAGAAAGTAAGGCAACTAGCAACACAAGTTTTCAGATAATGTGAGAGTGAGAAGATTTTTTAAACCACAATAGTATTAAAAATAAAATAAAAATAAAATTTCCTTTAAATCATAAATAATGAATGAGTCAATTAGGAGAGAGATTCTCTCGCTATACCTTTTCAAAATCTCTCGAAAAAAATGGTATGAAAATAGTATGAATGCCATCTATTATAATAATACATATTGAATGAATGAATAAGTAAGTGATTGTGAGAGAAGAAGAAATAAGAATCTTACTCAATTTATCCAAGGTGTGACTACATCCCTATAATGTTCTCTTAATCTCTATGCAATTTTCAAGAAAGCTATATATAACTGTATGTATATATATCTCATTAACACACATGTATACATTGTTATTGTTACAGTGAAAAAAGACAGAAGATCAGGTGAATATGAAGGAAACTCAACATGATCCATGGTATTTTCAATATCTTTTTAAAGAAGATGAATTAAATTAATTTAATTTTTGAATGGTCTCATATTACGCTAAGGATGTATCTAGAATTTCAACATTTATTGTTATATGATTTAATAGTAGATATTTAATGTATTTGAAATAATAGATTATACATTTGCAAAGGAACCAATCCGTTAACACAAAACCTTGAAATTTTAAGAGATTCATTTTTTTTTTTTTTTACAAAAACAAAACTAGTTCATTTTATTATTGATAAGCAACGCAATAGGAACATTATGCAAAGAACTACGCCTAGTCCAAGAATTGGCCGCCTTTACAAGAGAGTGGGCAACCATATTCGCTTGGCGTTTAACAAACTTAACCTCAAAGTTGTGAAAAGAAGATAAAAGCAATCTAATAGAACGGATAACATGATGAAACTCGGACCTACCGGAAGCATTGGAATGCACAGCCGTAACCACGTTAAGAGAATCACTTTCAAAAATGATGCGTTCGAAATGAAGAGCAATAGAATCTTGGATAGCCTCTTTAAGCGCCATTGCGTCAGCTTCGAGAATAGAGAGGTTTCTAGAATCCCAAGCCACACCTGCATGGATAAAACTACCACCCGCTCCCCGAACACACTAGCCTCTATTAGTCGTTCCCAAAATAGAGTTAAACCCAGCGTCGACGTTACATTTAACCCAACCCTTCTCAGGAGGAGACCAAGTTAAGGCATGATGAAGGTTATTATTATTACTCGGAACCTGCTGGATATTAAACCATTCCTGCCAACGATGAAAAGCAAGCCAACCAAGACGGGAAGCTTCCTCCTTCTCATTATTCCATACCATATCGTTCCTATTTTTCCGCAGTGCCTCTACCATAACAGCGACGCGATCTGCAACCTTCCTATCCTCACTATTACAAATATCAAAGATAACCGACCGAACATCCGAAACTTCTTGAATTCTAGGTTCTATAATAGGACCCAAACCTGCCGCCCTCTAACTAGTGATCGACTCCGCACACCCAAAGAAAATATGCCAATCATCTTCTATAGACAAATCACAAATAAACTTTTAAGTATATATTTAAATAGCTATGACTAAATACAAATAAGAATAATAGTACTCTCTCTGTCTTAAGTAAAAATTATTTGTTGTATTTAAAATTTATTATTTCTTTTACCTTACATTAATGATAATTAGAATATATCAAATAAAAATATTTAATAAAATCACCATTCTCAATTTTATTTATTATATTCTCACTATTATTTATTGTGTTTATTTTCTCTTTATATAGCATGATGGTCAATGACGAAGAGTTGTTGGGGGTAGTAGCAGTGATTTCGATGGTATTATGTTTTCTACTGATTATCTTTCCAGCAATAAAGATATCATCATGTTATGGTAAATTCATAACAGATCACATTGAAGGTGTTTCGGTCATTTCCTTTGTTCTTGTTTCATTTTTCCTATTCTGTATATTTTGTATTATAGCAAGCCACCCAGTTAACAAGAACATTTTTACAATCTTATACGTATTGTTGCTATTAACTGCAATATCAGTTATAGAAATGAGCATTCTTTCACTAGCTGCTGGCATCTTCACTTTGGTCATATGGATAGCCGCAATTGGAAAGATAGTTTATCTTAACTGGAAAGAGATCTATAATGTAGATATAGTGGTTTTGAAGAGAATTCAAAAATTTATGTCAACAATTTGTATAATTTCTTTAATTTGGAATGTTAATAGTATATTTCATGCCTTGAATCCTTAACTCCATTTTCTTCTCATGGATGGATAATTTCTAAAGGTGTGTTTGTTTCCCACGTGGAAATGCTATACACGTGTGTTTAGGTTCAAAAACTACTCTTTGTAACTTTTTATTTTCACCGTGGGGAGAGTGAAAAAGCTGTATCAAACATGCACTAAATCGATTCTCTTTAAAAATAATAATATTTAATGAATTAAAATAATACTTGTTCTTGGGATTTTCGATACTATGCATGTTTTTTCTATTTTTTTATTTGTTTTTTTATTAATTTATCTTACTTTAGATAAATTCATTCAAAATTAATTTGTTGTACTCAATTTGAATAAATAAATCTCATACTATAATAGTTTTCAAGAATGTAACAAATTTAATATTTTTTAATAAGTTAACGTCTAATTAAAAAGAAAGAAAATAAGAGAGCATCACAATAGTAAAACTTAGATTCAAACTATCGGTTTCGTTAATCAATCATTCATATCACGCAATCAATCTCTTAACTCTAACACCAACCATTTTCAAAAAAGAGTTTTAGCTAGAGAAACAATTCCACCACCCTTTTCTATCCTCCCTTAAAAATAATTTTATTCCTAATACTTTTTCTAATAGAAAATTAGGAGTCATATATTAAACATAAAAGAATCAAGAGTTAAATAGAGTACAAATAAAACTAAGAGCATAAAAAATATTCAGAAACTATTAACCAGCTCGGACCAAAACTAAGATAAAAATAGTATGAGTTTTAGCTCCACTATCAAGTTGTCCCAAAACCCAGTAATGCACGGCCGCAACAAGCATATAGACATTCGCTATCATTTTTTAAGAAGTAGCCGACATCATGACCAAGCCATTAAAAGCAGATGCTTCTCAAAAACTTCGAAAATCATTAGGAATGTGCGATATTACAGAGATAAGCTAAGTATTAGTTTAAAGGTACTTAGCTTAAGGGAGAGATTGAAAGAGCTGTTAGCTGTTTGGAATTAGTCTTAGAGTTTGTTTTAGTTAATTAACAAAACTTCCAGGTTGTAGGAGATAGAATAGGTCTTTCAATTTAGTCTTGTTATGGCTTATGTTATGCCAAGTTTATAGGTCTTTCTGTTATAACTAAAGGCTATATATGAGCCTTAGTATCTTTAATAAAATATAAGTTGATTTACGAAATATAGAACCTTCATTTTCTACATTTGGTATCAGAGCATGGTCATGAGTTCGAATCCCCCGGCTGACACTGAGGGAGATTGTTGGATAAATAAATCCAGCATCACCCTTAGGAATTCGAACGTGCTTAAGATCCCAACCCATGACGCCTAGAGAGAGCTTACAAACCTCGCTTTAGGTGCAACCCCTGAAGGCTCATACAATAAGGCAATAAAGTTGCGCCCTCACTAAGAGCAATTGCTTTTAGCGCAGTGGTAAGCACTTATCCTACACGGTTTGTGTACCTTGCAAAGATCTGGAAGTCAAAAGCTGATAACCAAAATCTTCCGAAGAAATATCAGAGCTATCATCCGGTGTCGTTACTCTATATTTGTACTCGACTCAGTTAACTTAGGGCCCGTTTGTTTTGGCTTTTTTTAAAAATGATTTTTATAGTGTTACCAAATTTTGTGAAAAAAAAATTTACAAAGAAACTTTTTATAAAAGCTTCAAATGGAAATTTTGTTTGAATAGTTATTCTTAAAATGTGATTTTAGGTATTTCATTTATTTATGACAAAAAAAATTGGATATCAAAATTTCAAAAAATCACTTAATTTTGAAGCTATTTCAAATAGATTTTCATAAAAATCATTTTTGAAATACAACTTTTTGAAAAAATTATGATTTTGACTAAATTTTGGTCTTCAATTATGTATGTTTATGTTATATGATGTCAAATTAAGTGTTTCATTTTAGAAAAAACGAATATTAAAAAACTTGTAATATTTTGAAAAACGATTTTAGAAAATCTATTTTCAAAAATACAAAGAAAAAATCCATTTTTTTAAAGCTGAAACAAACTGGCCCTTAATGGGTTAACTCGGTAGCTGAAATAAAATCCATTGTTACGAGGAACTTATCACCCTCAGATACCCTAAGAGAAAAGCAGATCCCGACACCATCGCCGATACAGTAATACTAGATGGGAAGTTGTGGAGATGAAAACCAATTCGCCAAATTAGAAGTCTTCCTATCCCCGCCGGCAATGTCACAAACGAGTGAAATAAGTAGAGCGACGGATTACACCGTCAATATCAGAGAGAGCGGGACATCATCGCTTATGTCGCTGCTGCTGACAGATAAATCATCCAGAGCCTGCAAATTAGAGCCCGGATATTGTGTGTTAAGACAACATTCGATGAAGAGTCAATCCCCAAACATGGAGATGAGACTCATCTTTTGAAATGAAGTTGTGGAGATAAGTATTTTGAATGCAATTGCACCAGTATATGATATTCTCTTATCATTTGATGTTTCTATTGTTATCTATGATTTATGAAGTTTTAAGTAGAAGCTTAAATTTATGAGTTGTTCCGATTGTCATTAGTTGGAACATCTAGACCCTCAGTTTGATTTCCTTTGATGGTTCTGATTGGAATTACGAAAGCATTGTCAGTGGTGGTGTCAGAAATTTTGAGTCTGGACAAAAAAATTTACACTCTATTTTTACTAATTTTACATTCTTTTTCTACTAATTTTGTCCTTGATTTTGTGTAAAAAATTTACCCTTGATTTTGTTGAAAAAATTCACACCCTGTTTTTGTTAATTTTATCTAAAATTACTAATTTTACCCTTAGTGTTGTTTAAAAATTGACTATTAAGTGGGGAGTATACAACGAAATGAGGGGTTGAGCCCGGGCACGTGTCCGGGCTCGCTGGGCTATAGATCCGCCCATGTTGTCAGGTATCAATTCAAAAAGTTGTCTCCTAGGGTGTTTCGATGTTAGGTTAGTGTCGCGGTGAAAAATCAGAGACCAAACTATTGATTAACTTGACTCGCAAAATAAGAGTTCACCATCGAACTTTATTTTTTCCAAGGGAAAGGGGAAAAGACCGAACAAAACCCACAATAAACATGCAAAGCGAGAAGCAAGGCAAAAAGCAAATCAAATAAAGAGATCAAAGATACGGGAGTTGATTATACAAAAGGGAGGTATTAGCACCCTATGTATCTATAGTATTCTATAGGAACCTCTCGAAATATCTGTATTTTGGTTTAAAATTTTGGCTTGCAAAAAGATCGGGGAGATGAGAAAAGAAATGATTTTTTATGACTTTTGTGATTTGGAAAGAAATAAAGTCTTATGCCTACGTACTAATAAAGGATCAAAGCCTCGTAGTTTGGGGTACAAATAACTAAATGATTTGTTATAATTGATTTTAATTAAAGAGACATTTTGTCATCTTAAGGAGGATACGCAATTAATCACCCACAAGTCATGAGAAGATGGGCCTTTGCATCATTTTGAGGGAATGACTCTAACTTGGATATAAAATCAACAAGTAAGCCACTAACTCCCTTAAGTGGAAAAGAGATCAACATCGTTTCAATAATGACTATGGGGATATAAGATTCATATCTCAACTATAAAGGGGACTCTTGTCTAATCTTTGGGAAAAAAATTAAATAAAAAGAGGTAAAGTGACAAAAATGTTTGAATGAGTTTTGTGTTTTTTTAGTCTTATGAAATGGTTTGAGATGCTTAGTGTGTTTTTGAAGCATTTATTTAAAGAAAAGGAGTTTGAAAATGAAATTACCTAATTCAAGGTTGTTTTATGAAAGAGGTGTGAGTTTGAAAATATTAAGGTTTAGGGATCAAATATAAAATAAAGATAGGCGAAGGAAACAACAAACAAACAAGAAATAAGCATGTAGCAACAAGTAAACACACAATCCATTTCCCTTGGATTTAATCACAAGCATCAACAAAATAGCATTCATTAACACATAGAAAAGTAATCAACATCAATTACCATGAATAAGACTTAATCATGCATTAAGCTTATATCACATCAACCAAAGTATCACTACTTGCAAAGGTAAGGTATCAAGTCAAGTAACATGGCGAAGTCATAATATTAACTCCAAAATAATTCATGGCATTATGTGTGTAGCATCAACATCCAAGTCAAGAACAACAAATTTAGCAATCATCACAAAATTATAAAGTCTGAACCCTAATCATGCTTCTAGGTTGACTTTCAAACCTCAAAACAAGGCCTATATACATGACCAAAGATTCACATTAAAGCACAAGATCAAATCAAATAGGGTTTGTGCCTCTAAGGCTCATGCATTAGGGTTTGGAATCAAGACACTCATAACAATCAAGCAACCATCAAGTGCTCATGTTCAAGTACTAACATATCATCAAAGATCAGCAAGAAAAGGCCTCAAAGCAAAAAAGGTAGCATCAAGACATGGCATGACATATGATCAAAAGGTTCAATCAAAAGATAGCTCAAAGTATGTGGCAGTCTCAAAGAAGCATGATCACAAATTAGGTCAACACTTTTAGGCCAAACATCAAAAGATAAACCAACAAATTGATTCAATAAATGCATGATAAAGATTGATCAAGGAAAAGTATGGTAAAGATCGCATTCTTGTGTCAAGAGGTATCATTAAACCTTTTAGGCAAGATAAAAATCAAGAAGAAACAACCATGAAATTAAAACATGTTCACCTTCGACAAAATGAAAGAAATTAATTTAACAAAAATAGAATAAAATAAAAATAAAGTAAATTCAAGACTTGAAAATACTTTGTTTTTTTCTTTTTCTATGAAATTAAAAGTAATGAAAACAACAAAAAAAGAAATGAAAGAAAATTAGGGAAAAATGAGAAAATGGAAGAAAGATGAAATAAAGTGGTAAAAAGGTGCATGGGTGTTGAACCCATGACCCAAAGGTTCACAACAACAAAACATACCATTGCGCCTCTGCTGACGCATTATAAATTAGAGCCAAACAATGGATAAAACATGAAACAAGGCGCATAATGAACAAAATGGAAAGAAATATAAAATGGGTTTCATGGGTGTTGAACTCGCGCCCCTAAGATAAACACACAATACACTCTACCATTATGCCAAGGCTAGCTTGTTGTTAACATTATGATTCAACAAACATATGAAATAAACAAATAGCGCTGACCAACCAAAAGTCGACAACATACAAACTTGAATCAAAACACGCACGTGTTCTTCTTCTTCAGCCTCAAGCTCATCAAAATCATTCATGGAGTTTTTCTTCAAAAATGACATATGAATATACCATCCCACACATAATTCAACATGGATCATTGAAATTCTCTGGTACAATTGCAGATATAACATGTTAACATTAATGTTTTAACATCAGAAGATGACATCAAGACAGATGATATGACATTTGATCCTGATACAGAATAATAGAATTCATATGAAACTTTTGTATGCAGATAAATCATAGAGTGACAGCCAGTACAAATCATAGTTTGAGATTGATATTTTAACTCAAACAACAATGTCAAGACATATGTCTTTACATCATCTGCTGACAACATACATATTTATCACACATAAATATATGTGGAAAACTATAGCAGAATTGTAAATAACATAGAGAAATTGTTAACCCAGTTCAGTGCAAATAACACCTAATCTGGGGGCTACCAAGTCAAGAAGGAAGTCTACTATCAATAGTATTAGTTCAAAGCTAAACACCCCAGTTTACAATTTCTCGCCTAATCCATAACCAACGCTACTTCTTCATATAAGTCAACATCTAGACCCGAGACACCCTCTGACTAAGGGAACCCAAGTAGAAAGAACACACTTTCCAATCAAAGAACTTAGTTAAGCACCCTAAATAAGAATAATATTTGATCTTGCTTAAAAGCTTTCATTAAGAACAGAACTCAACTCTTATGCTTAAAAACTTAAAGAGTGATAACAAATACTCAACTCATTACCTAAAGGCTTTTGAGTGAGAACAGATAGCTTGACAAGCAGTCAAGTAATGTAACACCCGTATATTTTAATTTTTAATTTAATTGGGAATTAAATTAATAATTAGAATTATCTTGATTTTATGAAAATAATTGGAAAATGATGGATTATGGCATTGGGCTAAATATGGTGTTAGTAGGAAGGGGGTGCTATGTTAGTAAGCCCATTACTAATTATAATGTTATTTTTAATAAAATAATAAAGGAATTGGGAGAAGGAGTTAGAACGTGAAAAGAGTCTGTGAAGGGAGAACACGAAGAACGTGAAAGAGGAGGAGGAAGAGGAAGAAGAAGAAGAGGACCTTCAAAGATTCGAATCTAAGGTAAGGGGGGACTCTTCCAATTAGCATCTATTATTGGGTTACAGATGGTAGGACTGATTTAGATGCATTGTTCGTGTCAATCGAGTTATATGTTAGGTTGGGGTTTTGGGATGATTTGATTAAAATTGTATGATTTGATGAGATTGCATGATTTGATGATGTTATGATGTTAGAAATCCATAATATGTGTTATATTTGTGGTTATAACATGTATTCTATTGTTGTTTATGATGGTTGGTGTTTTTGACTTGATTTGGTTGAGGTTTGGTGGAATTAGGATAAAATTCGTATGTTGTTTTCTGTGATTCGGGATTTTCTGAAATTGCCAGTTGGCGCCGCGAACTATGTTGACGCCGCGAACTGCTTGGCTGAAAGATTTAATTCACTCAGTTTGCGCCGCGAACTTTGTTGGCGCCACAAACCCTATTTTATAAAATATTTTCAAAACTTTGAAATGTCTATCTTTTGATCCGTAACTCATTTTTAGGTGTCGTTTGAAGTATGATGGAGCTTAAATAATTGTCTACATGATAGAGTAGGATTGATTGGTAATTATTTAATTAATTATGATGTTAATTAAAAATAACATGTAATTATGTATGTACGTTATATGTGAATACATGTATGTTCCTTATTGATGATGATGATGATAATGATTGATTTGTTTTGGGATGATGCGGATACATGTATGTTCTTAATGACGATGAAGATGATTGATTTGTATTGGATGATGCTGATGCTGATACATATACATGCTTTTGATGATGATGATTGATTCGTATGGAATGATGCTAACATATGTAGACATGCTTAATAATGATGATGATGATGGTTTGAGTATTGGATGAGATTACTCATAGACTTGACGAGGATATAAGTATGTTTCATATATGTTTGCATTCATTCATAATCATATGTTTGTGGGCTGATTCCGAATGATGTGTGGATTCAGTGAAGGGCATAATTCCCATTGTGCGGAATTTGTGCTAGCAGGGCCGTATCTGGATGATGATAGATCGGTCGGTGGGTGTATCCCATTGATGATGATTGGTACCACATGCATATTGTCAGTTCATTACATATGCATGATTTGTGATGACTTGATTGATGAGTACGATGTGTTGGATGAATGATGTATATTTTGGTGTTGTGCCATTGATGAGTGTTTTCTAATATTCTGAATATGATGAAATTGGGTGAATGATGTGACTATGATGTGTTATTATTTATGACTCAATAACATTTGTTAATTGTGAATGAGATTCACCCTTACTATTGACATTTTCAGATTGACGAGTAGCGACTTTTGACTTTTGGTGAGGATAGCTCATAGGCCGGTTTGTTTAAGTATATCGTCGGTGTCATGCTCTGATATTGTAACACTGGGGAACGCTAGTTTAGAGTCTATGATGATACTCTACTATGTTGTTATTTTATTAATTTTGTGGGATACTGCATAGATAAGGTTATGCTTATCCGTATGATGAATATTCCGCTGTATAGAAAACATGAATATGATAATTTAATGATTTGTTCCTAAGTGTAGCATGACAATTGACTTATGATAATTTGATTAAACTGAATTGTGGCACCCTTGCTTTTATGTTTTACTCTGAATTTTAATATAATTGTCGCAGGGTTTAGAAGGGTGTTACAATAGTGGTATCAGAGCATAGTCGGTCGTGTGACTAGTGTCTTATTGTTAATTATTCCTTTGGTATGCGACATGTGTGCAAAAACTATCGGTACTCAGGTGTTCCTAGTTGTTTATCTGCAGATATGTTTCAGTTGTAAGATGATTGGTTCAGTAGGCTGCTGTTTGAAATAGTGCAAGTGTTGTTGGAGTTTGTTGTTTCCCGAATTGAAGGTGACTTGGAGTTAAGACTTGGATGGTAATTAAGTTGGAGCATCTTGAGGGAGGATGATCAGAGATAATTGATGGTTATTTGTAGGAGAGGGAAATTAGGAAGTTACAATGTATCCGCTCTGCTGGTGGACTGTGAAATTGTCTGTTAAGTAGCCTTGCTTCTCGGAAGAGGTTCAGTTGCAAGTTTGCAAAGAGGAGTGCTGTTGTGATATTTCAGAAGTCGAACTTCAGCGATGGAATGTGTTGCTCAAGATATAAGAATGTTTAGGAGCAACGACATATGATAAGGGGCTGTTTGGAATGTGATTGATTTGAAGATGATGAGTTTTAGAGCGAAAATTCCGTAAGCAAAACACAGGAAAGTTGCTGAACCGCTATGAAACTTGAAAGATTCATAACTGGGGTTCTGGACATCCGAATTGAGTTCTATTTGAAGTGTCGGAAAGCTAACGAGATGAACCTTGTTATGAAAATGGTTTCAGAAGCTGTAACATATTTAATGATGACAGGATGATGTTGGAAAAAGGTGAAATTACGGTTACGCTTGTTCTTAGAACTAGAATTGTTTGTTGGTACTGTACGGGATGTCAGTGTCAGAGTTGAATGGATTGAAGGAATAATTAAAGGCTTGTTGGGAATCAATTTTAGAAATTAAGTGTACCATTGAGGGGTCTTGGAGATATCATTTAGAATGTCGCTGCATGGCGTTGATGTTGCATTTTTGGATAACGATTGAAAAAAATTTCATATCTTGAGTTCCGAGTGCCGAATTAATGTGCTGTTTGAACTTACGAAGAGGAGAGATTATGTTATACCTTAAGGGAGATTTATAAATACAGTAGAGTGATCTTATGAGGAGAGATTGTGAAATCGGTTAAGGAAGCGTGAAACTTGTTGAATAGGAATGCCTACTACCGTGATTGTTTGAAACGAAGTAGAGTAGAACATGTTGTTGATGAATAATTTGATGAGATGTTCGGTAATAAAGGTGATTTGAGTGCCGATGGACTTTAGTGAGAAGTGAATTAGTAGTAAAGGTGAAATAAACTTTAGAACGGTTGAAGTCGTATTTGTGATGCCAAAGCAACAACAAGTATAAAATAAGAATGGTAGGGAATTTCTAACACCTATTGATGTGAGGAAGACCTTGTTGAGATTCCGAGTGGAATGATATTTGGACGTGAAAGATGTCATGAGATTTAGAGTAAAACCACGAGTTATGAATGTTTTTGCGGTCTTTGCTAAGATGAGGATTTTGATTTGGAACGAGATGAATAGTAATGTACGAGTATATTAGTGATTATGAAGTTGAGGAGTACTTAATAAGTATGTGATGCTAAGTGACTATGAAGCGGATTGTGTGAAATGTTTGGACGTTGGTGTCTCACCGACAAGATCCAATGAGAAGGGAATGTGCAAGCTGTAAAGACTCAAAGTGAATTATTGGACTATGACAATGTTAAAGAGTTTGAGTGCAAACTCGGAAAAGACACTATTATGTAGTAACGACGATTTATGCTTAAATATGGTTGTCAACTGTCTATTGACAAATTGAGGACTTGATCACCCTTAATCTCTTATTGGTAGTAGACGAAATCATATAGATAAGATAAGCTTGTTTGTTGCCTTAATGGTATGAAAGTTATAGATATTAAACCGCGAGATTAATCTCTCACCGTGATTGTGCAAGCTGACGAAGGAACAGACATGAAAGAGTGGAACATATCAGAAATTAATTAGGTTCGATAAATAAGAGTTGCGCAGCGAAAATGTGATGGATCGCAGTTGTTATGAGTGCTATTCATGGACAGTAAAGGACTAATATATCGGAAGCGTACAGGAAGGATAGGCCTTGATCTATATGTTTGACTTGGAAGATTGTGGATATAGGATGTCGTAACAGAGCATTAAAATTCTTTAAGTAATTGCTGGAGTAGTAAGTATGTGATTATGGATGCACGTAGTTAATGAGTATGTATTCGACGAAGTTAAAACGATGAGTTGATACTATATGATGCTGTAATAATTTTGTGTTGTTTTTTGCGATAAGGATTTTTGGAAATTTCCAGTTCGCGCCGCGAACTGCTTGGCAGAAAGTTGAAGAAAATTGGATTCGTTCAGTTCGCGCCGCGTCCGATGGTTCGCGCTGCGAAAGGAGTTATTCTTTTCCGGTACGCGCCGCGAACAATGTGTGGCGCCACGTACTGTTAGTGATTTTTGAAAATTTAAAAGACGTGTAACTTTCTAACCGTATAACCGTTTTTCGTACCGTTTCGAGTGTGACGGACCTTAGGAAATAATCTATGTGTTTAGATGATGAAATGAGGTGTAACTTAATTATTTTAGAATCATGATTTAATTGCTTGTTGAATGATGTATTGTACATATATGTGATGAGATGTGTTAATACATGCTATGTTTGAAGCAATGATCATGTGATGATTTAGTGATTGTATGATGATGATGGTGGTAGCGAGTAACCAGAGTAGTGCGGCGAAAGCAGAATGTAAAGTGTTGGATAATTGATGGTGTGACTTAAGAGAAGCCAGATAATTGGAATTCAATGGTATGAAGAGTATTATTATTGAGCTTCTTGAGAGAAGCAGTTGGTGAAAAGTGTAAGTATTATTTTATCGTTCAGATGGAAAAGTGTGTCTAAGGTTGGTACGTTTGATAGATGGAATGCATTACTGCAGTGTTAATCAAGTGTGGTCATATCGTGGATTATGTAATTATATTATTCGGTTATTGGGCGCATTATATAGGTTGTACCTCAATGCTCTATTGTTGTTAACCTTTTGGAGATATAGCGAGTGGTACACCTTTGGATTGGTCGAATGCGACGTAAGAGCAGAGATTGAACGACTCCTATCCGGAACTTTTCACTTGAAGTATGTTTTCGAGGACGAAAACTCGTTTTAGTGGGGGAGAGTTGTAACACCCGTATATTTTAATTTTTAATTTAATTGGGAATTAAATTAAAAATTAGAATTATCTTGATTTTATGAAAATAATTGGAAAATGATGGATTATGGCATTGGGCCAAATGTGGTGTTAGTAGGAAGGGGGTGCTATGTTAGTGAGCCCATTACTAATTATAATGTTATTTTTAATAAAATAATAAAGGAATTGGGAGAAGGAGTTAGAACGTGAAAAGAGTCTGTGAAGGGAGAACACGAAGAACGTGAAAGAGGAAGAGGAAGAAGAGGAAGAGGACCTTCGAAGATTCGACTCTAAGGTAAAGGGGGACTCTTCCAATTAGCATCTATTATTGGTTTATAGATGGTAGGACTGATTTAGATGCATTGTTCGTGTCAATTGAGTTATATGTTAGGTTGGGGTTTTGGGATGATTTGATAAAAATTGTATGATTTGATGAGATTGCATGATTTGATGATGTTATGATGTTAGAAAATCCATAATATGTGTTATATTTGTGGTTATAACATGTATTCTATTGTTTTTTTATGATGGTTGGTGTTTTTGACTTGATTTGGTTGAGGTTTGGTGGAATTGGGATAAAATTCGTATGCTGCTTTCTGTGATTTGGGATTTTCTGAAATTGCAAGTTCGCGCCGTGAACTTTGTTGGCGCCGCGAACTTTGTTGGCGCCGCGAACTGCTTGGCAGAAAGATTTAATTCACTCAGTTTGCACCACGAACTTTGTTGGCGCCGCGAACCCTGTTTTACAAAATATTTTCAAAACTTTGAAATGTCTATCTTTTGATCCGTAACTCCTTTTTAGGTGTCGTTTGAAGCATGATGGAGTTTAAATAATTGTCTACATGATAGAGTAGGATTGATTGGAAATTATTTAATTCATTATGATGTTAATTGAAAATAACATGTAATTATGTATGTGCGTTATATGTGAATACATGTATGTTCCTTATTGATGATGATGATGATAATGATTGATTTGTTTTGGGATGATGCAGATACATGTATGTTCTTAATGATGATGATTGATTTGTATTGGATGATGTTGATACATATACATGCTTTTGATGATGATGATGATGATGATGATTGATTCGTATGGAATGATGCTAATATATGTAGACATGCTTAATGATGATGATGATGATGATAATGGTTTGAGTATTGGATGAGATTACTCATAGACTTGACGAGGATATAAGTATGTTTTATATATGTTTTCATTCATTCATAATCATATGTTTGCGAGCTGAATCCGAATGATTTATGGATTCAGTGAAGGGCATAATTCCCATTGTGCGGAATTTGTGCTGGCAGGGCCATATCTGGATGATGATAGATCGGTCGGTGGGTGTATCCCATTGATGATGATTGGTACCACATGCATAGTGTCAGTTCATTACATATGCATGATTTTTGATGACTTGATTGATGAGTATGATGTGTTGGATGAATGATGTATATTTTGGTGTTGTGCAATTGATGAGTGTTTTCTAATAATCTGAATATGATGAAATTGGGTGAATGATGTGACTATGATGTGTTTTTATTTATGAATCAATAACATTTGTTAATTGTGAATGAGATTCACCCTTACTGTTGACATTTTCAAATTGACGAGTAGCGGCTTTTGGCTTTTGGTGAGGATAGCTCATAGGCCGGTTTGTTTAAGTATAGCGTCGGTGTCATGCTCTGATATTGTAACACTGGGGAACACTAGTTTAGAGTCTATGATGATACTCTATTATGTTGTTATTTTATTAATTTTGTGGGATACTGCATATATAAGGTTATGCTTATCAGTATGATGAATATTCCGCTGTTTAGAAAACATGAATATGATAATTTGATGATTTGTTCCTAAGTGTAGCATGACAATTGACTTATGATAATTTGTTTAAATTGAATTGTGGCACCCTTGCTTTTATGTTTTACTCTGAATTTTAATATAATTGTCGCGGGGTTTAGAAGGGTGTTACAGGTAACATATAGTTTGCCACACAATATCAAAAGATACGTGGGAGACTTGAGGCATAAGAGACTCTCAAAACAGAAGACCTAAGACCTCCCCCTAGTTTGTAATTATTCATATTGCTTTCCATTAGGTTAGGGTTCTCTTTAAATAGTCTTCAGGAAGTCCATGGGCTTCATAACCTTTTCCCTTATCTATACTTGATCCATACGCTAGAGACTGCATCAAATCTGCAGATCCCTTTTTTGAATCTTGGAACAAATCTTTAAATTTCCAAAATAGTTCAATCAACCAATATTAGAAACTTTAATTATGATGTGATTTAATTCTAAAGTTCCAGATTTAAATCTTCTTGACCTGTAAATATTATTGAGATATAAATCTTAAAATAAATATCAAAAAATTAAATTAAATTTGTCAAGATTTAAAACAACATGTATTGATGTTCTGGTTCAGAATGTTATGACATTTGTTAGAACATTTGTCTTCAATATAAGCTCAATTCTGATGTATCAGTATTAGTCAAGATGATATGACATCTTGCTCAACATCTGTCAAGTACCATGTTTTAGTAAAATTAATGCCAACCACAAAACCATGGAACTAACAATCTTCCTTTTTGGCAAATTTTGGCTAAAACAACCAAAACATAATTATACCTGGAGATAGGAATAAAACCACAATAAGGACAACACAAGCTTTCATGATAAACATGTAAACTTTGTAAATTTTGTAATTAGATAATTACATTAACACATCTTAATAGCTTATACAATCATATTTTTTAACACAACTTAACATCTTGTACAATAAATATGAACCATATTTCAGGGGTTACATGTTGTTTCAGATCTATCCTAAAAAACACAAATCCCCCTGTCTTTTAAACCCACTTTTTTTGTCTTAAAGATTCAATTCTCCCCTTTAATCAGCACAAGAAACTTTTCCCAAAGCTTGGGAAAACCAACCTGAACTCGGGCTTGAACTATCCAAGTTCACCATATTAGAAGAACATGCAGCATAAGCAGCAGTCGTAACTCAGAGCATAGTAACCAAATCTCTTCATAGACCTCAACATTCAAGATGTTAGAACATCTGGTAGGACATCTTCTACTCATCAACATAAGCAAAAGAAACAACACTATCAGCAGTGCCATTAGTAGAAGCAACAAAACCATCAGTAGTGCTATTAGTAGCAACAACACCATCAATAGTGCTTCCCCTAAATGGTTGCATTCAGCAAGCAACCAAAAACCAAAAACCAAAAACTAAATTATACTACTACTACTCCTATTACATACAAATAATACTACTCCTATCATGAAATACTACTACTACTACTCCTATTACATAAAAATACTACTACTCCTATTACATAAAAATACTACTACTCTTATCATAAAATACTACTACTCCTATACTCTCCCCTTTTTAGCAAAAAATTGACAAAAACAGAGTGAGTGTGCAAAGACACCTACTAAAAAAGAAAACAGGAAACACAACTTTTTTTTAATATGACAGAAACAACAAACAAAACTAAACTACTCAATTATTCCACCCGAGTTCTTGAAGTTGACCCAATCTTCATTAGCTTTTGAGTTAGAGTCTTGAACATGATTTTTCTTAAATGACTTCATCTTTGACACAGATTTCTTTCCTATTACTAATGCTCCAGTAGATGTTCCAGCATTGGACATAATCTTCTTTAGGTCAGTAATCTCATCCTTCTCGGTTTTTAGCATAAGATCCTTTTTACCCTTAGTATTTTTGTTTGATGTGTTGATGAATAAGTACAACTTAAGAAAAGGAGCAACTAGTAAGGTTTTTAAGTGCAAAGTGATTTACCTTGGTTGTAATGAATCCTTGCTTGTAACGACGGCTTGGTCAATGAGAGAGTGCTTGAATTATGTGAAATCATCGTTTAAACATTACACCACTAAATATGGGAGAGAGATATTCTTTTGTTCTCCTTTTTTCCTTTCCCAAGCATTGACTATTGAAACCTAATGTTCCAACATTTGAACTGACACGCTATATGTCATTGGAACATGTTTCTCTGAATTTGTACGCATCACTAGATGAGGAAGAAAACAATATTGTTGACAAGTCTTCCAGACAGTTATAGCTCAGTTTCTTTAGCGGTACAGAATTCCACAGATTACCCTTATAGCCTGCAGTCAGGCCCTATAATAGGAGATGATCGGTAGAATGCTCTCAGCTAAGCATACTGACATCTTTGGTTTGGATTTTAAAACATTTTACCACAGTACAATGTCAGAATATTCTGATGGACATCATAGTCTTATTTCATCCAAAACAATTTAGAGTAATACTCTCTTAAAACACAATTCTTGTTGAAGATCAAGATTAGGTTATTGCTGATCCAAGGGACACAAAATGTTGATTTTGTAAAAATTGGTTTGATTTGTATGATTGGATTTATTATAGTGAATCTAAGGACCTAGCATTTTATTTACCATGTTTTTTGTTTAAAAATGTCTCTAAATATGGGGGGATCACTTTGTAGGAGACGATTTTAGTGATCGGAAGAATTCTCAAAGGTTGGCTAATCATGCTACTTCTTCCAATAGTCATGTTGATTGTGTGCATATGGGTTATGCTCTCATGAACCCAAACCAAAGTACTAAGGCCTTGTTTGTTAATCAAACTAAGCAAATGAATGCCTAATATCGTGTTCGTGTAAACACATCCCTTGTAATTACTAAGTTTCTTTTTAGGTGTGGCAAGCTATTTAAAGGGAGTGACGGGTCTCTTAACTCTTTATTTAAGGGGCCATTTATTGAGTTGGTGGACACTTTAAAGGAAATCAACCTGGAGATAGCTAGTGTAATAAATTATGCTCCGAAAAATAACCTTATGACTGCCTCTAAGATTTAAAAGGATCTTGTTGTTGCTTGTGCATGTGAAATAACTCAACAAATTATATGTGATATTACGGATGATGTGTTTTGTGTTTTGATTGATGAATCTGGTGAGGTTGCTGGTAAAGAACAAATTGCTGTTGTTATTCGCTAAGTTAATAACGAAGGTTTGGTAAAAGAAAGGTTTCTTGGCATTGTAAATGTTAAAGAAACAAGTGCTAAGTCACTTAAGGAGACACTTGAGAAATTATTGTCTATTAATGGTTTGAGTATATCTAGCATTTGGAGGAAAGGGTATGGTAGAGCGAGCAATATGAGAGGTAAGTTTGGTGGTTTGATAACTTTAATCCAAAATGAGAATACACCTGCTTATTATGTGCATTATTTCGCCCATTAACTTCAATTGGTACTTGTTGCATGTGCTAAGACTCACAAAGATGTTAGTGGTTTTTTGTAAGGTCAATATGCTTGTTAATTTCATTCGATCTTCTAAGAAGAGACAAGAATTACTTCGGGACAAACAAGTAACTCAGTTTTCTAAATTGATTGAAGAGGGCCAAATAGAAACTGGTTATGGATTAAATCAAGAATCATTTATTGCTAGAGCCGGTGACACACGTTGGAGTTCCCACTTTATGACTCTCACTAGTTTGATGACTTTGTATGGTGCCATTATTGGGGTACTTGAAGAAGTTGGAAATGATACGTCATTTGCAAAATATGGCAAAACAATGCTTTTGTTAGATGTGCTTCAATCATTTGATTTTATCTCCATGTTATATATGATGGTTGAGATTTTAGGATTTACTAATGATTTAAATGTAGCGTTATAAAAGCGTGATCAAGATCTTTTGAATGCTTTGTCACTTGTCAATGCTACCAAACAAGAATTACAAGAAATGAGGAATGATGGATGGGAAGAGCTTATATCTAAGGTTATGGAAGTTTGCAGTAAGCTTAACATTAATGTGCCTAACATGGATGCATCATATGTGCAAGGGAAGAAACCTAGGCGACATGCTACAACTTCTAGTGTTTTTAATTTGCATCATTATAAGCATGATTGTTAGTTTAATGTTTTAGATTTGCAGTTGCACGAGCTCAATGCTAGGTTTGATGAAGAGAATACTGAACTTTTAGAATGTGTTTTATGTTTGAGTCCTTCATCGTCATTTGCAACTTTTGATGTGAAAAAGTTATTAAGAATGGTTGAACTTTATCCAGTTGATTTTGTAGATGTGCCGGAAGTGGTGATGCGACATCAACTTCAAAATTATGTTAGAAATATTTGATGTGACCCAAAATTTGCAAAGTTAAAAGGACTTTCATATCTTTGTGCAAAACTTGTGGAAACAAATAAGTGCAAAGCATTTGATATGGTTTATAAGCTTCTGAAATTGGCTTTAGTCTTGTCGGCAGCAACAACAAGCGTGGAACGTATTTTTTCAGCTATGAAGTTTGTGAAGAATCAATTATGTAACAAAACGAGTGATCAGTGGTTAAATGATCGTCTTGTAACTTTTATAGAAATAGATGTTCTTGGAACAATTAACAATAATGTTATTTTAGCTCATTTTCAAGAAATAAATTATAAACGATTTTTATTGTAATGTATTGCATTAAACAATATTATTATTCATTTTTAACATGATTTAGTTCGTACATTTTATGTTTAACCATAGTAATATATATTGTGTGGATTCGCTCTAGGTTCAAGATATATGCATTTTTTAAAGACTACATGTCTTAATTTTTTATTATTTTTGGCATAATGCAAACAGAAACTTAAAATTAAAAATTAAAAAATATATTTTCATTTTGATTCTACATTTTTTTCAAAACTAATATTAAAAATAAAAAGATAAAAGCAAAGAGTCAAACCACAAATTTTGAATAAGTCAATTTTTCTAAAAAATATATCCTGGTTTCTCGCTATACTTTTTCAAAATCAAAACAAAACCTCTCGAAAAAAATGGTATGAATGCCATCTAGTCTAATAATATTTTCACTCACCCAAATAATGCTCTAATAAATTGAATGAATAGCTAACTTCTCCAAAGTTATATATGCTCTCTATATGAAGTGATTGGAAGGGAAGAAGAATCTAACTCTAATTAAACCAAGTAATTACTACGTCCCTTTAATATCTTTTTAGTTATTTATTTTTACTCTCGTGTTATCGATTTCCGCTTTAAATCTCTATGCAATTCAAGAAAGCTTTATATAAATGTATTTACATCAGATTAACACATACATTTTTATTGTGATAGTGAAAAAAAACATGGAAGACCACTTGATAATAGTAATGGAAGGATCTAACATCTCTTTACTACGTGGCCCAAGGTATAGTCAATTCAATTAATTTCTCCAGTACTCTTATTGAAAAAACCAAGTCCATGTCGTTAATTCTAACCACCCACGATTTATATCTACGCATCTTGTAAACGCTACTTTAAAACAATCATGGTTTGAATTATGGATGTATGAAATTTGATTTTTTTTTTTTAATACACCCTTTGCGTCCAACACTTTTTGGATTTGGTGTCCATAAATAAATGGTGGTGGCCTGAATTAGAGTTTGACATAATTGGTCCTTATAGAACGGACTAATCTGTTGAGAAATATCACTATATAAATTATTTGTGAGCATTATTAAATTTGGACTTTTCCCAATAACTCTTCTTGTGTTTTTAATTTCTAACATCCCAAATTAACTCATAAATATCTCTCCCTACAGGTACGCGGTTAGCGACAAAGCGAGATTGGAGAAAGTAGTTGTGAACTCAATGGTATTATGCTTGGTATTGGTTATCTTTATTGCACTAAAGATATCATCATTTAGTGGTAAATTCATAACAAAACATGAGTCAACCATTCTGATCATTCTAATTTGTTTTGTTCTATGTGTTCAAATATCGCTACTTGGTATTACAGTAAACCATCCAGTTAACAAGAGCATATTTGTAATCTTATACATAATGCTGCCATTAACTGCAACATCGGTTATAATAATGAGCCTTGTTTCATCGACTGCTGCTATCACCATATTCATATCATGGGTGATCGTAATTGCAACGATTGTTTATCTTAACTGGGAAGAGATCTACAATGTAGATATAGTTGTTTTGAATACATTTCGAATAATTTTCGCAACGATTGGTGTCATTTCCTTAATTTGGAATGTATATTGCATGTTGGACACTTTAACACATTAATTACATTTTCTTCTCCTGTATGGATTATCTTTGAAATTTATTTGTCTCATGAATAATAGTGTATATGAATGGAATAGACTAACACTTATGTTTAGGATTTATGAGGTCATGTACGAATTTGATAAATCAATCTCATATATATATATATATATATATATATATATATATATATATATATATATATATATATATATTAAAAAAATTATACTTAATAATATAATATATATTTAGTAAATGCTAATGTTTAGCACAACACGTTGTTAGCCTGGCGGTGAAACCTAAGAGCGTCTCCAACGCCAGTTTTTCAACAAGTTCTCCAACGTGGCCAACAACATTTTCTATTTTTATGAACCATTGGAGTTGGCCAGCCTGGACAACCGTAGTAATACAATGCAACGGATGTTTGGAATAAAATAATAATAAATATAAAAATGGGTGTTGCTCAATGGCTATTTCTTTATTTTTAATAAAAAATTGTGGGACCCAATAAGAGTTTTTTAGAGTTGTACTATTGGGCAGCCGCTAATATGTATAAACATTTTCTTATGCATGGTGCATAAGTTAACCTAAGTCTTTGGATCAATATTTCCATCTAATGGCTAGAAATCACCATATATATATATATATATATATATATATATATATATATATATATATATATATATATATATACTAAAAACAGAAACAAAACGTTTTACTGATTTTTTTCTTCTCAATTCAACGACTCGACATCTTTTTCTTCTCAATTCACCACTGTCGCCACCGCCTGCACCGTCGCTACCGCCAATCTCCGCCGATCACCATCGTCTTCATCCTTCCTTCCCAACACATCACCACTGTTGCCATGCTTCGTTCCCAACACGTCATCACCGTCGCCTTTCTTTGCCGCCATCAATAACTCATTCCGGTGATTCCTCACAGCTCACTTTCATCCACGAAATCATAGGTATTGGATTTTACACTTGTTAAATTGAATTTTAGATGATTCACACTTCAATTTCTGAATTTCTATAGAACTGATTATTTTACCTAATTCAAGAATTCATTGAGTAATGTATGTACTATGGTTGAGTAGTGTTAGGATTCCATGAGTAATGTGCAATATATTTTGATAGAATAACCTTGCCTACTTCCATGAGTAATGTGCAATATATTTTGATAGAATAATCTTGCCTACTGTATAATATTAAATTGAATTTTAGAATTCCCACTTCAATTTCTGATTTCTTTCTTGCAATATGTGATTACCTAATGCGATAATTCATTGAGTAATGTGTAATATGGTTGAGTAATGTTAGGATTCCATGAGTAATGTGCAATATATTTTGAAAGAATAACCCTGATTGCTGTATAATATTGAATATGCATATCTATCTTTCCTATTATTAAAGTTGTAATTTGTATTTTGTAGGTTGTGTTGCTAATGGATGAGATTTCGTCTTCCACAAATGTCACTCAAGATGTTGGTTCAATCTCCGATGAAAATAAAGAATCGTGGCAACATTTTGTCTTCCACGACCTTTCATCAATCAAGGATTTCTATGCTAAATACGCTCATGAAAAGGGATTTAACGTGAGAAGAAATTTGCACTCTTTTTTTTATTCTCATAACAAAAAAACGGACATTGTGCAATATATCTGTTATGTTTGTAACAAGCATGGTTTCAAGCACGGAAGTCGGGCGGATCCTAAGAACAAGACAAACTCGGATACTCCTGTTCTCATTGAATATCAGAAAGAGAAAGAACTTCCCGAGGAAAGGACTGGTTGCCCAGCTAGTATTTCGTTGAAGTATAATTCTAATGTTAAAGGTTATCACATATACAAATGGAATGTTACTCATAACCACCCTCTCCATAAACCCGAGCATTAGCATTACTTGAGATCGGCTCGAGAGATTAGTGAGCCTTAAAAATAACTTGCTATAATAAATTCGAAATCAGGCATGTCTGTAAGATCCTCCTTTCAAGTTATGCGTCAAATAGCTGGTGGTTCAAAGAACCTTGGATATTGCTTCCAAGATTTAAAGAACTTTCTCACCACTGTTCGACAAAAGGAAATGGTCATTGGTGATGCAACTAGTATCCAAGAATATGTTAGAAACGAAGCTTTGAGGAACCCATCATTTTATTATGATATCCAAGTAGATTCTGAAGAGAACATAGCTAGTATTTTCTGGTCAGATGCAATCATGCAGCAAGACTATGAATTATTTGGTGATCTCATCAGTTTCGACACAACTTATCGAACAAATACGGAGTATCGCCCATTAGGTATGTGTTCTATTCATTTCACTACTATTATATCAAGCTTCCATTTTATTTTGTAATTATCAGTGCATTGATATATTCTCTCTACCATATTTATTATTACATCATTATATATTAGTATAAAGATATATTGATAACATCCTTTGTTTTAGGTATGACACTGCTTTTATATTGATAACATCCATTGTTTTAACTTTTTGTTATATGTTTTTGTCATACATACCAGCTCCATTCCTTGGATTTGACAACCACCGTAAGAGTGTATTATTTGGTTGTGCCCTGCTCTACGATGAGACTTCAGCAAGTTTTGATTGGTTGTTTACCACTTTCCTGAAGTGCATGAAAAATAAGAAACCCATTACAATTTTTATAGACCAAGCTTCTGCTTTAATGAAGTCAATTCCAAACATCTTTCTCGATGTCTTCCATGGGTTGTGTTCTTGGCACATGGGGGAGAATGCAAAGTCCAACTTAGGCTCTCGTTGCAATGGTGCATTTCTTGACGAACTACATCACTTGGTTTCGAATGTTGATGATGAGGCAGAGTTTGACTTCAATTGGAATAAGATGCTTCAAAATTGTTTTGGTGGTAAAGCCACTTCTGAATTTACTTGGCTTGTCCAGATTCATCGTAATCGTACTCAATGGTCTTCTGCTTGGGTGAAATCACACTTCACTGCCGGTTTGAAGACCACACAGTTAAGCGAGTCGTTCAATGCCTTTCTTCGCCACTTTCTTCAGCCAAACCACTCACTTGTGCAATTATTTATCCATTTCAATGTTATGGTTGAGAAAATGCGAGATAATCATGATGATTGTGATTTCAAGGCTGCCAATACTAGGCCAAGAAACAATTATCCCAACAGCCAACTCATGAGGTCTGTTGTCGCCAAGTATACTGCAACATCGTTTGCATTCATTCACAAGCAATATGATCTTTCTTTCAAATATTATTATGAGGAGGACACGTCAAGAAGTTCAATTTCTAATAGAGTTTTCAAAGTGTTCACAATTCAACTTGTTCGTGATGCCGATGAGATGGATTTTGATAATGATGCCGCTGCGAATGTTTATATGTCGGTTGAAGAAGTTCCAGAAAACCTTCTTCCTAATGATTAAGATCCTTTGCGACTTGATGAGAGGGTTGTTACTGCAGATATTGGGAACAAGATTTTTACTTGTACATGTCGGATGTTCGAGAACCTGGGATTCTTTTGTCGCCATGTTTTCAAGATATTAGACTTGTTAGGGAGTTCTGTCCAATACCAGTCCTTGAAGTCCATACCTGACCACTACATATTGAAGCGTTGGACTAAAGGAATTCGTCCATCCCTTGATGCTTTAAAACCCATCAGTATTGGAGGTATTCAAGATACTACTTTTGCACAAAGATATCAACAAGCTTCTGGTGTTATGCTTCATATTATAACTCGTGTTTGCATGGACCCTGATGCGTGCCAATTTTTTCTTAATGCTGCAATTGAATGAGGGAAGCAAGCGGAAGAGTTGATTGTTACTAAAGGTGTTTCCGGTCAACCTTCATCTTCCAGGTCTGCATCTTGCAAAGATACTAGTGTTGCTGAACCTCTTGTAGTTGATTCTAGTGGAAAAAAGTTCAAAAAGAGACCCAATCCAATCAGGGCTAGGAAACGGCTCAAAAGTGATTATGAGTTAGCTAGGGAGAGACAAAGATTCATCGCACAGCGGAAGAAACAAAAGAAAGAAGAAGATGCTGCAAAATTAGCTTTAACAATCAACAATGTTGATTGATTTTCATTAATTTCTTTCCATTATTTTAGACAATTATATTTCAGTCTACTATTTCAAATTTTCATCATACTGTAAGCAGAATTTTTAATATTCTGTTTTAGTTACTGCAAATACATTAGTGACCGTAATGGATAATAAATGATATTTCTTGTTTCCATTGCCAATTTAGCTTCTGCTCATTCAATCAATCAGTAGATGAATTAGTTTGTTTTTCAATTAGGAATCAGTAGATGAATCAGTTTGTTATTTTGTCTACTTTACCTTGTTATTAGTACACTTTGTGGTAGCTAGGATGATTTATATCTACTCCTTAATTAATTTATGACTTCCATTTTTTAAAAATGAAATAAAATTATACTTGGTTTTGTGTTATGTCAAAGGTTATGATGCTGTCTATGTTCTTTGTATATAATGCCTAAGTTATGATTCATGCATGGCTAGTAGTTACCTTTCTCAATTGGAGATATAATATTAGAAAGGTTAACCGACTTGTCATTTTATTAAAATAGTAGAAACAAGTGATTAAAATTACTATAATTTCACATTTTTATGAATCGATATAATATTAGAAAGATTAACCGACTTGTATTTTTTATGAATCGAAGCGAAAAATGTGGATAGCCGCATGTTTTCGTCTTGTTGTCATATATTCTTTGAAGAAAGAGTTGTAAAATTGGATATTGTTGAAAGAGTAATGTGGTGTACTTTTCATTTATATCGTATCCACAGAGATTATTACGATATCACCGCCGTTCTATAGCCTATTTTGTCTAGAGTTAATGTTACTTTAGTTTTAAGTTTGCAAAAGATCATTCAATCACTTAAGTAGCAAAGAGTAAATTAATGAAAGTTCTAAGTTAAATAAAATGTATCAAGATTCGATTTCATCGACCTAAATTTGTATGTTTCCTTATAAATATATGTCTATGAACTTGCTAACGATCAATATAATTACGTATCGACGTCTATATCGTCCGTGTCCGCAACGATATAGCTAGATTTACCGTATTGTTTAACCGACGATTTCTCCACCGTTTAAACAATGAGTTTAAAGGTAGTGCACTGACAGTGTAAACAAACTTTACACATACATCCAATCAAAAGCATTACACTTGCCATGTCATATTAGTTTTTTTAAATTAAAATTGTGTTTTAATTGGATACATGGTTGTGATTGGTTGACAGTGTAAAAATATTTTACACTGTCAGTGCATATTCCTATTTCTCTTAAACAATACAAATAACGTTTTAAAACCGATACTTAGTAAACATCAAACGCTAAATCCATGTCTGCAACTTAAAGTTTGAAAGATGATAAGTTACGTCAAGACACAAACATTGATGTCTCAAACATTTATACCAAAGAAAAGCTTTAATAAACAAACTAAACCATCTATATTGGTCATCACTTGTTCATACACAATATATTCACAAGAAATACATACAAAAGGCTAGGAAGATTACATCTTATCTTGATACAAAAGAGATTTAGCTATCCATGAGAATGGTAGCTTGCTCAAGAAGGAAAGGATGAAGATCAACAAGCATCAAAGGCGATTAATCGACGATCAAGGCTTCGAATCTTCAACTCTTAGTTTGCTACAGTGTTTTGTGCTCTTGGTTCTCTCTCAAAATATCTCTCTCTATCTATAAAGTGATCTGCCCCATAAACTAAATAAACAAAGTTTCGCAGACCGCGCTTAGCGCGGTGTAGCCCGCTAAGCGCGCTATCAAAAATTGCTAAACCGCCTAACCGCGCTAAGCGGGCTCCAGACCTCGCTTAGCGCGGAACTCTCTATCAGAACTTCCTTCTTTTCTTTAAAACCGCGCTTAGTGGGCTCAACCTCGCTTAGCGCGCTTCCTCTTTTCAGCAATCCTTGGCTTTGGTCTTGGAACATCTTCAAAGCCCTTTTTCCATGGTCCAAGCTTCCAATTATCTATAAAAACTACAAAATCCAACACAGATTGCAAAGATAAAAACTATTCAACAATATTATAAATATAAGAATATATATATACCAAATGATAATAAAATACTACTATTAACCACAAAAAGACTTGAGAGTTACCAAAAATTACCTAAGATATTTACACAAATTGGTAACTAACAATTCTCCCCAACTTAAACCTTTGTTTGTCCTCAAACAAAACAGACACAACCAAGAGATCACAAGCTAAGACAAGAACAATTGGGTGGTTCAAATTCCATAAGCACACAAGTAACATCTTACCTTTACTAAAATAACACCATGATGCAAATACTAATACTAAATACATATTTGATGTCAACAATTCCTAAAACAAAATAAGTTCAAGATTGAATCACAACCTACACACTTCTCTAGTAAGAGACAAAATTGAGGATCCTAACACTCACACAACAATGCCGCCAACATCCAGAATCAATTATGTGTTCATCTACACAACATTTATATCAAAAGCGTAAAAGCAAGAATCACAAAGACTTTAGGGTTGAAACTTGGCTTGGTTAACAAGGAAATGTCATTTCTCAAGGCCATTGAAACGAAAGGGGTCAATTCCTAAGAGAGCATTCAAATCACGATTATATCCAACATCCTTATCAATCGATCACACAATTTTATTGCTCAAGAGTTCATCACTTTAAATTTAAAAGACACTAGCTATGAACAAAGCTCTTTTCTTTTCCTTTTTCTTTTTCTTTTTCTTTTTTTTTTTCATTTTTTCTTTTTCTCTCGTGAGCAATCATTTATTTTCTTCTCCACACCAATACAACCAAGATAATTTTTTATTCTCCCCAACTTGAATATTACCACCACATAATCACGAATGCTCCCTATTCTAAGGCGAAAAGGAATCAATCCTAACCATGTTTCATGGTGCTTTTCAAGGTTAAAAGAAAGTCATCAAGATTCAAATCAAAAATCGGCAATTATAAGGCATGACATGATACCGATTGAATCTTGGCAAAATGGCTCAAAGTGGTTAGCAAATACTCATACACTCACCGGGTAGGTTATATTTGGAAGAGAAGTTATACTCGTAATGCAAAACAAAATGCTTTGATCACTTTCATGCTTTACACAATTAAATAAAACCGCAAGATTAGACATAATAATCACGAGTTAAACGCACATTATTGGTAACCACAAAATAATATATATATATATATATATATATATATATATATATATATATATATATATATATATATGTACAATGGAAAGACTCCTCACACTAGTTTTAGAACTAAAATGATTCATTATTGAACTATATTTGTTAAAGAAAATATGACATCTAATTTGTACAATTACAAGCATCTAATTCATGGTATATTAAAGAAACGGTAAAAATGTACCTTGTACGTACTAATTTCACATTATATCATCACCGCCCCAATTGGTTGTAAAAGCTTGCTTCAACAAGGAAGCACTTTCACAAGAACAACAACAAAAATTTAAAACACAATTGCAAAAGTATATAGAAATATAAAGCAATTAAACTAAAAACTTAATAAATTAAAAACCAACACCAAAAGGTGTCAAAATATCCAAAAGGCATAGTAATGCCTAAGATCCAAAATACCTCATCCTTTAGAAGGATGGAACAAAACATAACAATGCTTAAGTCAAAATAAAATAAAATAAAATAAAATAGCACTAAAAACATCAACCAAAAAGAACTACTCATCCTCATCCTGGAGATTTTCTTCCACATTCTTATCCTCGCCACCTTCCTCCTCCTCAGGAAATGGACTGACCTCAGGCCAATTAGCATAATCCACCAAGTCTTGGCGAGAACTCCACGGATGAGCCACATGGGGCTCCATCATCTGCAACCTTAGCTGAGACATAGAATCATGCATAAACATGAATGCTCTCTGATGCGCCATATGAAATGCCAAGTTCTCCTCTCTATCAAGATCACTACGGCGGCGAGCAGGGCGAGCAGCAGCAACAGGAACAGCAGTCAACCTGGATAAACAATAACGCTCAATAAAAGTATCATCAATAAAAGTGTCGATAGACACAAGACCCTCGGAAGGAATCTGCATCTAGCTTTCTTGCACAGATTCATGATCAAACCCGGGAATATCAACTTGCAGGGAGCACGATCACCATGGCGAGTGCCACTCAAAGAAACCCTCTTAAGCTCATTCGCAATAATGCGAGTAATATCAATCGGCTCATTCTCAATCATACGAGCAACCAGTGCAGCAAACTCAGCAGGTAAAGAGGAGGTGTGACTCCTAGGCCTCATATTATGAAGGACCACTGACATGAGAACCTGAGCATTAGTAGTCAACGACTTTCTAGAGAACTTCTGGGGCTGCAGCGAAGGATTAAGATCATAAGACTGCCCCCTCGTGCACAAAAATTCCCTCAAATGATCCCAATCAAAATTACCCCGTGCCAATTGTACATGATAACCACACAGCTCACCATCCTCAAAAGGCAATTGAGTTCCAAGAAATTCACGGATAGCCTGACGAGAAAAATCGATTTCCTTACCACGCACCCAAGTTTTGAACTCATAGGCCACACCTTCAACCGGAAATTCCTCATTTGGCACGACATTAGCATAAAACTCTCTTACAATCTCCAAATGAAACTTAGGTGCAGGCTCACAAAGTTTAAGCCAACCATACTCCTCAATGGTGTTATGACACCACCCATAGGTTCCCTCAGGATTGATTCTCACAATTCGCTCAGGCCACCATGTCCTAACCTCTAGCTTCTTATACCTCTCCTCTTGGACATGACTCTTAAAACGGTTTTGATTAAATGGAATAGCCCTAGGTGCTTGAGAAGAACTGCCACCTTCGGTTCCGGACTTTCTCTTTTTAGAGCCTAAGAATTTTGGTCCCATCTGAAATAATTAAAGAAATGGCAACACAAAAACCAACATGTTAACACAAAAATAAAAAAATAAACTGCTAAATCAAGTATCAATGGCAAAGGATCACTCCCCCTGCGTCAAACAAAAGCAGGCAGAAGAGGGAATTTTTCTGAAATTCCCAGACCGCGCTAAGCGCGCCTACCGCGCTAAGCGGGCTCTACGAATTTCAGAAAAAATTCCCTGCGAACCAGGGTTGCAGCCAAACATTTCCAGCACCCAAATTCTATTCTAAACATGTACAAGGCACTGGAAATCTGATTATATCACTAAGTTTTCAAAACAACAACCCTAACCACATCATATATTCCTAAAACCAAAAATTGAAAACTATACAATAGGGAGATAAAGCTAAAATGGAGAAGAAGAAGATGCTTACCTTGAGAAATTGGAGGAGATAACCTTGGTAAACTGGAAATCAAAGCACAAGACAAGCAAAGGAAAAAGAGGAGAAAGATTTGAAAAGGAAAAGAGTAAAATGAGGCAAGGGTACTCAAAACCCTAACCACTCCTCCTCTTTTTCGTTTTGGGCCGGGTCAGAAGCAAAAGGGCCCCAACGAAAATTTTTTATTTTTTATTTTTGAAAAAAAAAAACAACCCGCGCTAAGCGGGGTCTTAAGCGCGCTAAGCGCGCAACTCTCTGGAACTAAGGGTTCAAAAACCTTCAAAGCGCGCTAAGCGGGCTAGGAGCGCGCTTAGCGCCTGTGACAGAACTCAGAAATTTTTTTCTTCTACCAGCAAGTGTAACTTTACCGGTAGACTGATTTTGGCTCGACCAGAACACAAAAAACATAAACGGTAAAAAACACATAAAACGAGCTGAATATTTACAAATTGGGGTGCCTCCCAATAAGCGCTTTGTTTAACGTCGGTCAGCTCGACGGTCAAAGGCAATCAAGGATCACCAAACGATAAAACACAAGTTTCACGATTAAAATCGCTTCCTCGATAAATCTTCAACCTCTGACCATTAACTACCCATTCTTGCTTTGATTTTTGGTCCTCTATCACAATAGCCCCATGGCTTCTAACCTCTTTGACCAAAAACGGTCCGGACCATTTCGACTTCAACTTCCCCGGAAAAAGTCTTAACCGGGAATTGAAGAGTAACACCAATTGTCCTACCTTAAAATCTTTCATTCTAATCTTACTATCATGATAGAATTTGGTCTTTTCTTTGTAGATAGAATTAGACTTGTAGGCATGCAATCTCATTTCTTCCAACTCATGAAGTTGGATTTTTCTTTGGTCACCACACAACTTGTGGTCAAAATTCAAAAGTTTCAAGGCCCAATATGCCTTATGTTCTAGTTCTACGGGAAGGTGACAACTTTTACCATACACCATTTGGAATGGTGTAAGACCGATCGGTGCTTTGAAAGCGGTCCGATACGCCCACAAGGTTTCATCTAATTTCATCGACCAATCCTTCCTAGAGCTAGACACAGTTTTTTCATGAATTCTCTTAATTTTTCTATTGGTCCTCTCAACTTGCCCATTAGTTTGTGGATGATATGGAGTATCCACCTTGTGCTTTACTCCATATTGCTCCAACACTTTTTCAAGCGGGGCATTACAGAAATGAGATCCATCATCACTAATTAACACTCTTGGCGTGCCAAACCGCGAAAATATATTTTTCTTCAAAAATTTTATCACGGTCTTACCATCCGCTTTGGGTGAAGCAATCGCTTCCACCCACTTAGACACGTAATCCACAGCTACCAAGATGTATTCATTTGACATAGAGGAAGGGAATGGTCCAACAAAATCAATGCCCCAACAATCAAATACTTCTACTTCTACAATACTTTGGAGGGGCATTTCCTCTCTTTTCCCTATTCCACCAGTTCGTTGACAAATGTCGCATGAGGCAACATGGTGTTAAGCATCTTTGAACAAAGTAGGCCACCAAAGTCCCGATTGAAGGACTTTTGTGGCCATACGCAAACCATTAAAATGACCACCATACGGCGAATTGTGGCAATGCCACAAAATGCTTTTTGTCTCCTCATCCGCGACACATCTTCTCAAAAGATTGTCACTACTCAACTTAAACAAGTGAGGATCATCCCAAACATAAAAATTAGCATCGTTCAAAAACTTTTTTCTTTGATTCCAAGTTAGATCCTCAGGTATCCACCCGGATGCTTTGTGGTTAGCCATATCCGTGAACCAGGGTCTAACTTCTTGTACCATGTACAGTTTTTCATCCGGGAATTCTTCCCTTACTTCTTTTTCATTGTTTGTCACCTCGGTATTCACTAACCGAGACAAATGATCCGCAATCAAATTTTCTGTACCTTTCTTATCTTTCACTTCAAGATCAAATTCTTGAAGCAAAAGAATCCACCGAATAAGCCTCTATTTTGAATCAGGCTTGGTGAGAAGATATTTGATTACGGCATGATCAGTATAACACATCACTTTAGAACCAATGAGGTAAGAATGAAACTTTTCCAATGCAAATACAATTGCGAGCAATTCTTTTTCGGTAGTGGCATAGTTAACCTGTGCCTCATTTAAAACTTTGCTCGCATAATGTATAGCATGGAATTGTTTGTTCTTCCTTTGGCCTAAGACCACACCAACCGCATAGTCACTCGCATCGCACACGAGTTCAAACTCAAGCGACCAATTAGGAGCGACAATTATGGGTGTGGTGGTCAAATTTTCTTTGAGTTCTAGGAAAGCTTTTAGACATGATTCATCAAAATTAAATTTTATACCTTTGTTGAGCAAATTACTCAAAGGCTTTGCGACCTTGGAGAAATCCTCAATGAATCTTCTATAGAACCCAGCATGTCCCAAAAAGCTCCTTATGCCTTTCACATTCACCGGAGGGGGAAGCTTTTCAATAACCTCGATTTTTGCCGGATCGACCTCAAGCCCCTTTGAAGATACCTTGTGGCCAAGAACAATCCCATCCATTACCATGAAAGTGCATTTCTCCCAGTTGAGAACCAAATTTGTTTCAATACATCTTTCCATCACCACCTCAAGGTTTTTCAAGCACAAGTCAAATGATGACCCGTACACAAAAAAATCATCCATGAACACCTCGATGCTTTTCTCGATCAAATCTGAAAAGATAGCTTGCATGCATCTTTGAAATGTTGCGGGAGCATTACATAGTCCAAATGGCATTCTTCTGTATGCAAAAACGCCAAAGGGACATGTAAAAGCAGTTTTCTCGTGGTTCGCCGGATTCACTGATATTTGATTGTATCCCGAATAACCATCCAAGAAACAATAGAAATTTCTTCCGGCTAACCTCTCTAACATTTGATCCATAAAAGGTAATGGAAAGTGGTCTTTTCTTGTTGCTTGGCTCAACCTCCTATAATCAATACACATGCGCCACCCGGTCACCGCTCTCGAAGGAATCAACTCGTTCTTCTCATTTCTCGCAACCGTCAATCCACCCTTCTTAGGAACCACATGCACCGGGCTCACCCATTCGCTATCGGAGATGGGATAAATCATCCCCGCCTCTAATAACTTCACAACCTCTTTTCTAACAACTTCTTTCATGGTTGGATTCAATCGCCTTTGAGGTTGTGCCACGGGCCGAAAATCATCTTCTAACATAATCTTATGCATACAATAGGCCGGACTAATACCCTTCAAGTCGGATAAAACCCATCCTATTGCTTCTTGATTCTTTATCAATACTTCCTTCAATCGATGCTCTTCCTTGCTAGACAAACTGTTATTAATGATAACCGGCTTAGTAGAATTGTCACCGAGAAACACGTATTTCAAGTGAGACGGTAACACATTCAACTCCACCTTTTGCTCTTCAACTTTAGGTTCATCCTTCAACTCTTCAATTTGAGTTTCAAATGGATTCATCTCATCACAAGCCTCTAAATTTCTCAAGCAATCTTCAATTTCTTTCTCTTGATCTTTAGTGAGCACTTCAAGAGCTTCCATTAAAGTTTTCTCAAGAGGATTTGACAACTGTATTTGATTCTCCACTTTCATTATAGCTTTTTCTGTAGCATCGATTCTAAAACAATCATCATCATCACTCGGATGCTTGATGGCTTCAAAGAGGTCAAGACATAATTCTTCATCTTGGTACCTTAATTTCATTAAGCCATCATCAATATCTATCATCATTCGGGCCGTCTTCATAAAAGGCCTTCCTAAGATCAATGGAATATCAGGATCTTCTTCCATGTCTATGACAACAAAATCAACAGGAAACCAAAATTTGTCAACCTTGACAAGCAAGTCTCCCGCAACTCCATGAGGATGAGTTGTGGATTTATCCGCTAATGATAACGTCATTCTTGTCGGCTTCAAGTCGTTGATTCCTAATCTTCTCACCATAGACAACGGGATCAAATTAATGCTAGAACCGGTATCCACCAAACCTTTGCCTATGTGAACATTTCCAATAGACACCGGTAAGGTTACCCGTCCTGGATCATTTGATTTTATCGGAGTAGTGCGTTGAATTAACGCATTACAACAAGAGCTCACCGTTACTACCTCCGGATCCAAGAATCTTCTCTTCTTAGTGATGATGTCTTTGATGAATTTTGCATACATCGGCATTTGCTCTAATGCCTCGGAAAAAGGAACATTGATTTGCAACTTGCTAAAGATGTCCAAGAACCGAGCATAGTGCTTTGCATCTTCTTTCTTTGACGGACCGGGAGGGTAAGGTAGTTTCTTCACTTGAATAGAATCATCCTTCATCTTCCCTTTTTCACTCACACTCAATTTTTTTCTCTCTTTTTCTACAACTTTCTCAAGAGTTTCTTTTTCCACTAATTCTTTCTCTTTCTCATTTTCAACTAAATCACCCTCAACATTTTTTTCTACTTCAATCACCCTATCTTTTTCACTCTCAACAATTTCCTCCTCAACTATCTCTCCTACACCCATATCAATATTTCTACCGCTACGAGTTAGAATTGACTTACAATGCTCACGAGGATTTTCTTGTGTAGTAGCCGGAAAAGGGCCTTTGTTTTGATCGGCAAGTTGCTTTGACAATTGCCCGACTTGAGTTTCAAGGTTCTTTATGGCGGCATTCGTACTCTTTTGGCTTGCAATTTGCAATTGCATGAATTGGCTAAGAGTGTCCTCTATTGAAAGCTTTGGTTGTTGAGGTTGTTGAAGTTGTTGGTTGTAACCACCTTGATAAGGATTTTGACGATTCGATGGACCCGCTTCCGGCCTCCATCCTTGTTGATAACCTTGATTACCTCTTTGTTGGTAACCTTGGTTATTGTTGTAAGGTTGTTGTTGTTGTCTCCCACCATAACCTTGATTAGGATTAGACACATAATTCACCTCTTCACCCGGTGGAGGATAAAAACCAGTTTGATAGTCACCCCTACACAATTCACAACACATCACATGTTGATTTTTAGAAGGGATCCCATTTATCTATTTGATTTGTTGAGGGAGTTTTGACATTTGTTGAGTGAGCAATTCTACTTGTTGTGTCAATAACTTGTTTTGAGCAAGTATTGCATCACTAGTATTCAATTCAAGAACTCCCGGTTTTCTTTGCAATGCACTACGGTTGTGTTGCCCTTGATGATCATTCAAAGCCATTCTATCAATGATAGCAATCGCTTCTGCAGCTGTTTTTGACATCAACGAACCACCCGCGGTAGCATCTAAAAGAGTTTTTGGTTGAGGTTGGAGTCCATTTCTAAAGATATGGATTTGAGACAATTCATCAAACCCATGTCCTTTGCATTTTCTAATCATGGACTTGAACCTCTCCCATGCTTCATTGAGAGATTCATTCGAACCTTGAGAGAACACCGCAATAGAAGTTTTCGCTTCCATGAACCTATTATGAGGAAAGAACCGATCCAAAAACTTCTCTTCTAACTCGTTCCAATTTGTCATGACATTATTTGGTTGGTCAAGGTACCATTCCTTAGCTTTTCCAATTAAGGAATGAGGAAAGAGTCTCCTAAACACCTGTTTTTCTTCGGCTTCCGGAGCACCAATTGTCCCGGCGATCTCGTAGAACTTTGTTAGATGAGTAAATGGATCCTCGTGATCTGCCCCTGTGAACGGATTTTGGTATAATAATTGAAGTAACCATGTTGTCATACCCCAAAATTTGCCCATGTTATTTTCCACACATAAAATCAAAACAAAAGACAAAGCTCCAAAACACACTCTCCTATACAAAAGCTCTGAACTAGGGATTGATTAATTCAATGGAAAATCATTGAATCAATGGATCAAGGTGGTTCCATAGGGTCACTAACATCCCAAAGTATCTCCATATAAAGTTTCAAGTCAAACAGAGCACATTTAGTCCCTCAAATCCTGATTAGGTCAACAGTCGACTCTCAAGGGCAAAACAGTCATTTCAAGTCAATATACAGTCAAAACTCAAGATATTTGGTCAACAACATCCTCATAACCCTAAAATCATCATTTGATCAAGGGTTGATCATGATGATGCAAGGAAAGATCAGAAAAGTCAAAAGTCAAAAGTTACTATTTTGGGCATGAACTGAAAAAGTCAACCAAAACTTTGAAAATTCACCAAATATTCATACTTCATCAGAAAAATTCCCACCAAAGCTCATTTTAAAGGGAATTCATTCCTCTATCCAATAGTACAAGAATCAAAGCTCATAGGTCAATGGTTTAAGAGATATGGCTTCATACATTATAGGCCCTTTTCAAAAGTCAACAAAGAGACCCTTTTTTCAAAAGGACATAAAATGAGAATGGAAAAGGATTTTGAGATGAAACCAAAGACACTGGTGTCATACCCTAATTTTTGCCCCCCCTGAGATGACATATCTTCAGGATTTCTCATCAGGTCAAGACAAGTACCCAGAGCAGTCATTTCTCCATCTGGTACCTAATCGAGGATGCTCAAAGACAAGAAAGCTCAGGCAAAGGATCAATAAATACAAAGACTAGTCTCTAATACAATCATGGGGCTCAAAAACTTCACTTTTCTCATCTATGATTGATTAGACATCCAGTCATATGAGTACAGGTTTACTCAGGTCACCAGACTAGGGTTTTGAGCCTATCAAGGACTAAAATCAGGGATCACATTTGGGAAACCCTAAAAAACCTCAGAGGGTCATTCAAAGACATCAATCATCTTCAAATAACTCATATTACAAAGTCTACTGGACATCACACTTCAATTCAAAGTCTACAGTCATTACTTTCACATGGTCGACAAGTTAGGGTTTTGACCTAATTCACCAAGATAGTTGACTTCTGATCAGGGCATGAATCCAAAACTCAAGACATGATTCAAGGATCTCTACTACCTCCATATAATCCATTTATATCATCCATTTGGGGAGAAGATCTTATTTCTACACAAAAACCCAAAAATTCACTTTGTCAGGAAAAAGTCAACTGTGAAGGATCATCATTGACTTTTAAGGTTTTTGGTCAAAAATTGACTTTCAAAGATCAATATCATCAATATATGGATGTCAAAGTCATTTGGCCAAAGAAATTCAAAGAAATTCATCAAGGAGCGAAAAGTCGGGAATTAGGGTTTTTGAAGGCATGGTGAGATCTCAAAATTTCACCTACACAACTCAAAAAACTTCCAACATGAAAGTTGTAGATCTTGCCAAATAAAACAACACCTTACAAGGGAACTTTTTTCAAAAGATCAACCATTTATGAAGTTTTGGAGATTTTGAAGTTTAGGTCATAAACACTTAGAAATTTTTCTAAGTGTTTTAACCTAGTTTTCTTCCAACTTTGGCCTCATTTTTCACAAATTTCCCAAAGGATTCTGAAGAAGACATAAACTAATGATTTAAAGTAGATGTTTAGGGCTTTCCAAATTGTGTTCAACCTTCTCAAAATTCAATTTGAGCTAAGAGTTATGCTTGTTCAAAGTTGGCCTCATGAAGTGAAATTATAGGTCATGCATCATTTTGGAACTTTGAAATTTTGTGCACATGACCTCAAATGCAGATGCTACATGACCCATAATACATCTGCAAACATGCCATGCATTCATTTTCACCATGCCATAAGAATTGAAGAAGATTCTAAAAACAAGAACATGTGATTATGTAATGATTACATTTGTGAATTTATGGCAAATTGATGAATCACCCAAGGAATCTTCTCACCAACCAATTAGAGCTCATTTCTGGCTCAGAATTGTCCCCTAAGATCAAGCAAAATCGAGGGCTAGGGGATTGATCAAATGGAATCAAAATTCTCATCGTTGCATAAGAGATATTTGCAAATTTCCTTCATGGCTAAGAAAGCAAATCAACTTCACTAAGGAAGCTCACTCCTCTGCAGCTATACTGATCCATTTGCCTATAAATACAGATGCATTCCTCATTCAAAAACACACCAAAGCAACCATATTACTTGCTTTCTCTTTCTCTTCTCTTGTTCATTGTTTTTCAAAGTTCTTTGGCAAGAAGAATCGATTTCTTCAAACCAGAGCTTATCTTTGGGAAGTGAGCATTCTAACATCTCAAGGGAGGTCATTTGAGGTGATCCAAGCACCTGGATCACTTCTGTAGGTGGAGGAACACCATTGTTGCTCTCACTTTGGAGCATTTGCAGTTGGAGGTCCATGGAGTGATTCAGAAGGTTTCAAGGCAAGCCAATCATCCAGGCACACTCCTCAGGTCATAGTGAAGCTAACCAGATGGCTGCAGCTCATCTGTAACTCGAGAATCAACACCCTCCATGTTCACTTGAAGCTGAAATCGAGGGAGGTCCATAGAACAATTCAGAAGGATTCAGGCTATAATAAACATCCAGTTAGCATCGTTGAGTCTCAGGGAAGCTATTGAGATCATTCATTCAAGCCCAGGTGCTCTCAATCATCCTCACGACCTCCATTTTCAGAGGTAAGTTTCTGAACTCCACCTCTTTAATTTAAGTACTCTTTGTGTTAAAGCTCGATTCTATCTTGTTCAGCATCATCAGAGGATTGAAAACCCTCTATCATTATTCATTTATTCATCTTGTGCATCATTTAATTTTAAAATTAGGGTTTATGTGTTCTTCGTGTTCATAATGAAATTCGTTAGTTACACTTAGAATAAATGAATTCTGAGCCCATAATCATGTTCCTTGTCCAAAAACGAGTGAGATTGATGTTTACATCATGCCATTTAGTTGAGAAACCAGAGAGTTAGGAATTTGAAAATCTGAAGCTCGAGGAAGAAGATGAACATGGCGCGCGTAAAATTTGAATTTCCTGGCTTATTTGAAAATATAATATATTGAGTGTATATAGTTAACAAGCTGCGCGCGCAGCTCAGTTGGTTAAGTTTTGAAATGTGATCATGAAGGGCGTGGGTTCGAACCTCTCTAGGGCCAAACCAATTTTTTAGCACCCATTTTCATTTCTTTTTTTACAAACTTCACACAATTAATAAACTTATCAAATCAAATCATTTTTACTTCATTTTTTACACACTTGCTATTTAATATACTTACTTTGTGAATAATCAAAAAAATCATAAAAATATTATTTATTTCATGTATTTTAATTAGGTCTAAAATAGTATATTTTAAAGGTTTTCTTAAATACTTTAAAATATATATTTTCATTTTGTTTTAACCTAATTACTTTGTGAATAATTTTATGATAAAACCCTAATTGTTTAGGTCTTAATTAAGTAAAAATCTTTATTTTTTATCTTAATTAAGTTGACTTTTTGTCAATATTCAAAACTCTTTTCAATCTCTGATTAAACGGATGATTAAGGTTTTCAAACAACAAAACCTTGCATCATTCCAAATCATTTTTCAAACTGCTTTTACACCAGTACTGTAAAGTACTGGGCCTCTAATAGAGTGTAAGTCCCAAAAACCTTCTCTTCTTAGCTTGTTTTCAAAACTGTATTTTCAAAATCTTCTTTCTGTTTTCAAAAACATTCTTCTGGTATTTGAAGGGCATTATTCCCGGTGAAACTCTTCAGATACCTATGTGACCTTTGTCCATCTTCACTTCTTCTGTTTTCAAAAACCATTAACTGTTTATCATATATACTCAACTGTTATCAACAAAACAACAAAAATACTGTTGAGGCTCTGTACATACTTCTTCAATGGCCTCCACTCCATCCAGGTTAGGCTTTACAAGCTTTCAATTTACAGTCTTTGTTTAAATTACTGTCAAATATAAACTGTGCATATATTAGTTTAGAGCTACGTTTGAGTGTAAACCCTAGGACAGTTAAACTATATATATATATATTAGGATTATGACCTAGGATTGAGAATGTCTTCCCGGTGAAGGCTCTTTCCTAATTAGAGATCTGTAGTTCAAACCCCCAAGATGAATTATTCCCGGTGAAACATCTTGGCAAAAACCTTAGAATCCAAATAATAGGACACATCCACCCAAAGAGGAATTATTCCCGGTGAAACCTCTTACCCATTTGCTTAGAGCCAAAATAAGTTCAAAACTACATAGCTTTCTCTTGTGCTATAACAAGGACCCTCGAATAGCCTCCTCTTGGGCTTTGTACAAGGACCCACAGGCTTCTTAAAAGCATTTCCAGCTTCCTCTTGAGCTTGTATACAAGGACCCATCAGGTTTCTTATAAACATAGGAACAAGTCTTTAGTCACCTTTTAGCCTACCCTGGTGAGTTTCTTCCAATTTAAACCAGACTTTAAAACAAGCTAAGTTTGCCTCAATTTCACATTGAGTACATTTTTGGAATGAGAGACATGGACAGTCTCTGTCACCCTTATCTTCATCAATCCTCATTAGTAGAGTCTAGGATCTATGTTTTGGTCATCCTCAACATTGAGTCAGCCTTCATCTTGGGCTTTAAACAAGAAGTCTCCACTAGATAATCTTTCTGCCAATCCTTTCTTCCTTTAAATAATTAATGGAGTGCTACCCAAATCTTTCATTTCAACAAAACCCCTGGAAAGGGTTAGCCTCCAACATCTGTTTAAATAAAACCCCTGGAAAGGGTTAGCTTCCACACATTCCTTCATTTCAACAAAACCCCTGGAAAGGGTTAGCCTCCAAGGTCAATTAATAAAAATGTCATTTCTCTTAGGAGATAATTTCCCCAAAAGAGTCAAAATCCCTGGAAAGGGTCAGCCTCCAAAAAAACATGGTAAAGCCAGTCTTTTAACAGACAAATTCACCGGCTGAGTCAAATCCCTGGAAAGGGTTAGCTTCCAAAGAAAAACAGTCTTTTAATAAATAAAACCTCCTCAGTAGAGTCAAAACCAATAAAAACAGTTAGCCTCAACCTTGGGCTTCATACAAGGCACCCAAACAATAAAACTCCCCTGTCAAGAGTCAGCCTCAACCTTGGGCATTGTACAAGGCAGATAATAGAGTCTCCCCAGTGAGTTCTTCATCACTCAGTAGCCACAACCTTGGGCTTTGTACAAGGCAGATAAACCATATCTTTCATGTGTCAAAGATTCCTAACACTTAGGATCTTTCCCCATATAGTCATCCATACTTAATTCATTTAAGAGTCCGCCACAACCTTGGGCTTTGTACAAGGCAGAAAATAATGTTTTCCCCTAGCTAGAGTCAGCCACAACCTTGGGCTTTGTACAAGGCACATAAAATAGAGTCATTCATAGTCTCAAAAAATTCAATTATCCTCAACAGTTAGCCACAACCTTGGGCTTTGTACAAGGCACACAAACAGAGTCTCCCTAAATAGAGTCAGCCTCAATTCTGGGCTTTGTACAGAACACAAAAATACCGTATAATTAACCCCCAGTGGAGCCATCTCCCAGAGTCAATAATAATAATTAATCAATCAAAAAGCCTCAAGCTTGGGCCTCATACAAGCCAGCTAAAAGTCAAATCTTTTATACAGTAGATAGACATAGCTTATCTCCATAGAGAGATATTTTTACTACTCTACCACATTCAAACAAACAAACATTTCATTTTAATTTTAATCAAGTCTCCCATTTAGGATTTTGAAAGGCATGAGCTGGCAGTAAAACCCAGACATGTGGTAACTTTCCCTAATTTGGATGAGCATCTTTCTTTCATTTAAGAGGCATTTGACTGGTATACTTGCACATACACAAGTAAGGTCCCCCTCTTGAATGAAATGAATTCAGTTATTCTGTCACTCCTTTAAATGTTTGTGGTAGGATAGTACAAATACCTCTCTGTAGAGATAATTTCATGTCTCTTTACTGTAAACAGAGATTTAATTCCAAGCTTCAACCTTGAGCTTCAAGCAAGGCACCAAAAATATTTAATTTCCCTAGTTAGTTCCCCGAACTACATTAAGCTCTGACTTCCACTAGGGATATGTAGGCATGAGGTTCACAAGGAATCTCAGCGAGCTAATAAAATACCAAAAATAGTCAGTTTGTCTGTCTGTCTGTCTTTTAAAATCAATTCAATTCCTTCTCCTAACACAAAGGAGAAACTTTCCCAATCATTAGCAATAAACACAAACACAATGACACAGAGAAGGTTCCTGTAGAGTACTACAGATATGTAGGGTGTTTAAACACTTCCCTATGTATAACCGACCTCCCGGACTCCAGAATTTCTAGTCTAGGTGTAAATCCCCACACTTAGCAAACTCCTAGGGTTTAGTTGAGATCTTTTTTTCCCTTTCCTACTCGTAGGACAAATAAGAAAGTTCGTGTGATATCGTAGGAAGAACTGAAATAAAATTCATCCCACCACGGGCGCATTCTCCTTCCAAATTTCGCGTGAAGGGTTTAGCGTGCCGTCCTCCCAAGTGAAACGGGGAGGTAAAAGAAAACGACACCACAGAAAAATAGCGACTCTGCTGGGGATATAAGTGTTCAAAACCTTGGTTTTTCATCCAAACCAATGGTTGACCTGTTGCTGGTCCAGCCCCAATGAGGAATTAGGGATGCCAAATTCCCCCTCAAACAAGAGAGGTCCTGCCTAACCTCTGTGTCATATCATGTGTTTGTTGCATATATATTTGTTTATTTTGTTTATTCTGTATCGGGAAAGGGCTTGATTCCCCCTTGTGGTGAGAAATCCTATACCCGGATTTGAGTGCAACATAAGATAGGATGGAGGATGTCTTCCCGGTGAAGGCCCTCTAATCTTGGTTTCCAAGTCTACTCTTGGGATTTGCCTGGCTGGTTGTGATTAACTGCGCCACTGCATTCCGAGACTGATTTGTACCAGGAGGACCTAGAAACACATTAACCCCACTTAAAGCCTTTTTAGGACGTAGAGCGGTGATTACGGAAGTAATTGTCACGCATATACTACACTCAGAGAAAACTCTCTTATAGATACCAATCAACGTATCTTTAAGGTTGAGCAAAAACTCTGAGACCCCTAGAACCCGTTCTACAGGTACAAAAATCATTAACCTTAGTTTACCATTGGGGCGGGAGACTGCGTTTTGACTTCATGACCACGATACCCTTCAACGCCATGTTTGTTTAAAACTCTTGTGTGTGCATTCATGCATTCATGCATCATTCATTAATAAACAATTAAAAACAAAAAGAGTCTTTTTCGAGTCGTTTTTCAAGGAAACTAAATAACGAACGTTTTGAACTTCATAGAAAGAGAGAAACGGAGAAAGGACTTAAGGATCTATACCATGGATTACGGAAGAAAGAGAGCTAGGAAATACACCTTCAAGATTCCCCAGGTCAAGGAACTGGGAAAGCTCGGAAAACTGGTGGTCAACCCCCAGGCTTTCAAGGAGAAGTATGGAAAACTTCTGCCTTTGCTCAATACCAACATGGTGGATGGAATCCTTCCCACCTTGGTACAGTTTTACGATCCAACGTATCACTGCTTCACCTTTCCAGATTATCAGCTCATGCCTACATTAGAGGAGTACTCTCGTCTGATTGGAATACCCGTGTACGCGCAAGATCCGTACTCCGGTTTGGAAAAGAATCCTGACGACATTATCATTGCTGCAACTACTCCTTTGAACGTAGTCGACATCAGAACTCATATGGTGAGTAGAGGAGGAATTCAAGGATTGCCCTCCAAATTCCTGTTTGATCAAGCTCGGTACTTCGTCAGCATCCAAGATATGAGCGCTTTTGAGGAAATCTTGGCTTTGCTTATCTACGGATTGTTTTTGTTCCCTAACATTAACGATTTCGTCGACATCAACGCAATTAAGATCTTCTTAATTGGAAATCCAGTTCCAACCTTGCTTGCGGATGCTTATCACTCTGTGCATTCAAGAAACCTGCAGCGAGGAGGATTAATCACATGCTGCGTACCGCTGTTATACGAATGGTTCGTTTCACACCTACCGAAGTCTAGCACTTTCTGGAACATGAGGGATGGCCTTTACTGGTCACAGAAAATCATGTCTCTCACTCATACAGACATTGATTGGTGTAGTCCTGACAACGACGAAACCAAGATCATCTTCAGTTGCGGAAGTTTCCCCAACATACCCCTTATTGGAGCTAAGGGAGGAATTAGTTACAATCCAGCTTTAGCCCGTCGTCAATACGGCTATCCCATGAAAAATATTCCAAGTAACATCCAATTGGAGGGTCTGTTCTTCAAGAACATCGACGATCATGGCAACATGCTGAAGAAGGAAATTGTCCAAGCCTGGCGTCTTGTTCACAGTAAAGGGAGAAGATTGTTAGGAAAACATCTTTGCATCTCCCTGGATCCTTACCTTCAATGGGTACGCGTCAGAGCATTCAAGCTCAGGATGCCATATCAACATCAAGAACCTATTCCCCTAAGGGAACCAATTTACCTTTTCTCCACCGATGTTGAAAAACTGCAAGCGGCATTAAACAAGGTATGCCAAGAAAGGAATGCTTGGAGGAACAAGTATCGGATTGTCAACACGGAAAATGTTGAAATTCAAAACATCCTAAGAAGGAAGGATGAGTTACTTGAAGTACTCGATCGACAAGTGACACAAACGTCACTTTCTCATCATATTCCTCCTGCTTCCTGGATCATCGATCAACTCACGTCAGAGAACGCTCAGCTCAAGAAACAGAAGAAGATGTTAGAACGTGAAGTCGGCTCTTCGTCAAAGTTTTAGAGTCCTTTCTCTCAGTTTCTCTGTATTTCCCTTTTCAAAGTGTGTAAAAAACGGCGTTTTCGCTTAATTAATAAAAGTTTGATGTTTCATAACGTAATTATGGTGTTTCCTTGAAAAATAATAACTTAATTGCATATCATACATCGCTTTAGTTGTACGCACTGACACGGGAATTGTCGCGGATCTAATAGTCACTTTCCTTTCTCCAGAAAGAGAGGAGGAGAAAGAGGTGAACCAAGACTTTCAAGCTGTCTCATCCATACAACACTCGTTCAAGTCGCAAGAAAAGAATGGAAGACTTTGAGCAAGAGAATGAAGAACTCAGAGAAGAGATTAATACTCTCAAAGGTACTGTTGAAAGGCTCAATAGTATGGTAGAAGCCCTGGTAGTTGCGCAGAATCGACCAACGCCAGAAGAACCACAAAGGACTGTGGTTTCCGAGATTGTTTCTACTCCTATTCCTCAGTATACCATGCCGCCTGATCGACCTTGGGGCATGCCGTATAACTTTACTCCAGAAGGGTACATACCTCCAGCTTCTGAAGCTCCAAAAGTCACCATGGATATGCGTCCACCGGAGGGTTACAAACCTCTGGAAATTGAAGTTCCAAGAGCAACGGCAATGGGTTTCGCACAACAGAATACTGAGATACCAAGATCTGCTGTCATGGCTTCTCCACGACCAATTATGCATACTTTTCCCCCGCAGGGCGGACAAGTATATCATCACGCTCCCAGTGAGGACGCTGGCGTGTATGAAAGATTGGACGAGTTCCAAGAACAGTTTCTGCAAATGCAGAAGGAACTCAAGACTCTCCGAGGACAAGATCTATTTGGAAAGAATGCTGCAGACCTCTGTCTGGTTCCAAATGTTAAGATTCCTCACAAATTCAAAGTACCAGAATTCGAGAAGTATAAAGGGAATTCATGCCCACAAAGTCATCTTGTGATGTACGCTCGAAGAATGTCAACTCAGACTGATAATCAATAATTGCTCATTCATTATTTTCAAGACAGCCTGACTGGTGCTGCACTCAAATGGTACATGAACTTGGACAGTTCAGAGATTCGTACTTTTCGAGACCTCGGAGAGGCCTTCGTCAAACAGTATAAGTACAATCTGGATATGGCTCCCGACAGAGATCAACTCCGAGCCATGACTCAAAAGGATAGAGAGAGCTTCAAGGAATACGCTCAGAGATGGCGTGAAGTTGCTGCTCAAATTTGTCCACCACTTGAAGAGAAAGAAATGACAAAAATCTATCTCAAAACTTTGAGTCCATTTTACTACGGACGAATGGTTGCAAGTGCACCAAGTGATTTTACTGAGATGGTAAACATGGGTGTACGTTTAGAAGAAGCAGTTCGGGAAGGACGCTTGAACAAAGAACCAGAATCTTCTATTGGTCCAAGGAAGTATGGAAGTTCTTTCCAGAAGAAAAAGGATCAAGATGTCAGCAATGTCTTGCACAAAATCAAGAAGAAATCCCAACCTCAAGTTGCAACAATAACTCCGGTTGTTAACTCAGCGCCAGCTTATCAACCTCAGGTTTTGCAACAACAAACTCAACAAAGGTCGCAGCAACCTCAGCAGCAGGTTCGACCTCCAAATTACAACAATCGGGCTCCAAGGTATCCAGCCTTTGACCCCGTACCAATGCCGTATGCAGAATTGTTTCCAACATTACTGGCAAAAGGACTCATTCAGACAAGAAGTCCTCCAAATCCAACAAACAGTTCCTCACCATGGTATAAGGCTGACCAATCTTGTCCCTATCATCAGGGGGCACCAGGTCACAATATTGAGAACTGTTTCCCTTTCAAGATTGACGTCCAACGATTAGTGAAGAGCGGAATGCTATCCTTCAAAGATACTAATCCA